>NC_050458.1:5776704-5872105 GCF_903995425.1 Onychomys torridus | reverse complement strand
GTGAAATTAGGTTGAGAGAAAAATTCAGTGCAGATCACGTGTTATCCATGGCCTGGATTTATCTTTCCCTCTAAATGAGGGAGTAGGTGCTGAGCTAGAAGGGGATGGAAGAGCGATAAAGGCAAAGAAGAGCAAATGGTTAAAAGCTGTCTGTGTCCCAGCGGATGGTGCAGACACTGGACACTTGGTTTGTAGTGGTGCTGGCCCCTGTGTTACGTGGTGTGAGAGCCAGGAGAAGGGAAGGGATGCGTGAAGGAGCCTGCACTAGGAACAGTGTGGTAACCTGAAAGGAGACTTTTTCTGTCCTCCCAGCCAGCTCCCAAATAACAACACAGAGACTTCTTGCTAATTACGAAAGCTGGGCCTTAGCTGGCTTAGGCTTGTCCCATGAGCTCTTATAACTTAAATTAACCCATTTATATTAATCTGTGTTTTGCCTCATGGCTTTTTACCTTCTTTCATCTTGCACCTCCTGTTTCCTCTCCTTCTGGCTGGCAACTCCACCCTTCTTCCGAAAGTCTTCTCTGTCCCCGGAAGTCCCGCCTAACCTCTTCCTGTCCAGCTATTGGCCAGTCGGTTCTTCATTAAACCAATCACAGTGACACATCTTCACACAGTGTGCAAATATCCCCCACAACAGTAGCTGGGTGCCCCGGGAGGATGGGAACCAGGGCAATGGCTGCCTATGAGTAAGAATAGTTCTCAACCATGACTGTACTGAAGGCACACAGGGTGGAGTCCTACTCCACAGCAGCGACTCAAGTCTCCAGAGCTGGCCTGGCTCCATGCTGTGGCCACTGTCCCCAGACTGTAGCAAGTGCTGAGGAGTTCAGAATGTAGCATCACACAGAGTTTCCGAAAGAAGAAAGGAGGGCAGGGTGGTAGAAATGTGCACACAGTAGCTGAGGAGATGATGGGGTGTTCAGGCAGGGCTCTGAGGAGGAAAAGTGGGGATGGGGACACTGGCCAAGACAGAAGTGGGGCTCTGAGGTATGCAGTACCCCTGAGAAAGTTGGGGGGGGTATAATGAGCAGAGAGTTAGTGAATCCCTCTTGTATTCCAGCTGCCCAAATCGAAGGAAATGCTGCTTTCAGCACTTCCCCTCATGTTTGGGGCAGAGGCCCCCTGAAAGGCTGAAATGGAAGTACTCAGGAGCTGTTTCTGTGGTGGCCCAGGGGTGACATCAGGATTGGGTTGCCTGGAGGATATGGGGTGTCTTCCTTGGCTAAGGACCTCTTCTGGAAAACAAGGATGGGGAAATCAGCGTTAAGTCAAAGCAAGCAATGCCTGTTGAGCACCGTGCCTACACGAGGCACTTTCTGACAATATGTGAGACCACATGGGATCTTGAATGGCATTTCCCAGAGGACATTCTCTGGGATGTTAACAGGACACTGTGGGGTTAGGGCAGCCATCGCAAGTTAACCAAAGTGGGGGGACACTGGGTATGAGAGGCTTCAACAGTTCGATGCATGGCAAGACTGTTCCAGAGTGTTCAATCTGACAATGTTTCAAGACTGGCCAAGAGGCAGGGTTCAGTATTTGAGGAGGATTCATTCCAAGACCCTAGTATACCAAAATCTGAGGGTGCTCAAGTCCCTTACATAAAGTTGTGTATGTGCATATAATGTGTGCACATCCTTCTATACTTTTTTTATTTATTTTTTGTTTATTTGTTTGTTTATTTATTTCTTGTTTTTCAAGACAGGGTTTCTCTGTGTGGCCTTGTCTGTCATGGATCTTGTGCTGTAAACCAGGCTGGCCTGGAACTTGCAGAGATCCTCCTGAGTGCTGGGATTAAAGGCATGAGGCACCACTGTGCAGCCCTCCTATACTTTAAAACACCTCTAGATACCCGGGATACTTGATGCAATGGAAGCGTCAGGTAAGCACTTGTTATACTGCAGAGAAAGAATCGCAACAAGTCAAGGTGGCATACTTCTTTTAGCACAGTTATTTCGGTTATTTTCTACTGAAGCTGAATGCTCTCCTGGACTTGGAGGGGCCAGCTGTACATCCTCAGTGCTTGACCACAGGTCGCTTTCATTCCTGACAGGCCTTGAAAAATAAACAACCCATAGAGCATGCTCATCAGAAGTCACAGAGTACAAGGCACTCAGCTTTGAGGTCTTAGGACTGGACTTCCAGCACAGGCTCTGTACCTCGGAGCTGTGTGACCTGGAACAAGTTGGTGATGTCTGTTTCTCTTCTGCAGAGTGAAGGCTGGGAATGAAGCTCAGTGGTAGACCACACACAGGTATAGTCCCATCTGTAAAATGAGCTAAATAACAGTGCAATCACCGTGAGAGTTCAATATATCTTTGGAACAATGAGGGCACCAGACACCCCATCCCCCACCCCCATTAACGGCGTGGGTTGGGAGATCTGGAGTCTTTCCCACAGTTATGGGACAAGTTGGCCTTAGCTCTGTCCTCTGAATTACTTAGAAATAAGGCTCAGTTGGTGCTCAGAACCTGTAACTGGATGAGACAGGGACCAGTGACACAGCCAGGGGACTGAAACACATTCTGTTCCATTCCCGCTGCTGCCCGAAGAAGCAGGGGGAGGTTGGTATCTTGGAGAGGATGGGGCAAGGGAGGGACGGGCTTACGCAGCAGTCTGCCCCACCTCCGTGTCCGGCAGTGTGAGTGGGCACACAGGAAAGCTCCCAGGCAGGCGTGCAGAGCTTGGCCCAGGGCCCGGCGCTGCCTTCCGGGGGTGACCGCTGCGAGGAGGGCCTTCTGGAAAACCTCCTGGGGCCGCCTGGGGCTGACGTCAGCGCCTCCGGACTGCTGGGGCTTGGGGCAGCAGATAGGGAAAGGAGGTCTCTCTCCGCGTGTGCCTGCAGCCTATGGAAAGTGGGCACCTGTGGAGGTGCTGGGGCTGCAGATGCTGGGAACCAAACCTGGGTCCTCTACAAGAGCAAGTGCTCTTAACCACTGAGCCATCTCTCCTGCCCCCTGAGAGCCCACTCTTTGCTTACAGATGTGGAGAAAATAATTCTGCCTCTGGCAGCCATCTTGTTACCACAGGGAGCCAGCCTGAGGCAAGCTTTCCCTGAGTATGGCTGAGGTGAGAGACCCAGAATCTGGTCCTTGGTGCTGTCTCTGTGCTGCTGCTCACAGACATGGTTCAGAAGTCACACTCTGCCTGTACTGCCCAATCCTTGGACAGATATTTATGGCATGCCAACTATATGCCAGGCATGGTGTCACATGCTGAGAGTACAGCCATAAATACAGACGAAATCTGTGCCTTCCTGTGCCAAGAAGGGAGGGCTGACAAGCCTTCAATGCAACGAAAATAAACAAGTAAACACTCCGCCAGAAGGTTATAAGTGCTGTGGAAAAAAACAGAGCAGTTTGCCAGAATGGAGTCTCAAATATTCCACGTATCTTCAACATTCTACTCAGTAAACAAAACCATCCCTATCAGAGGTTGAGGATCACCCACTTTGCATACATAAGAATACATAATCTAGGTTTGCTTAGATTCTTCAAAAATAGCTTTTTTGTAGGGTGTGGTGGCGCACATTTTAATTCCAGCACTCAGGAGGCAGAGACAGGTGAATTTCTGTGAGGTCCAGGACAGTTGGGGCCCCACAGTGAGACTCTATCTCAAAAAGAAAAAAAATCCAATCAAGCACATTGCAGATCAGGAAAGAGTGGCAGCTGTGTAGGAACGGGGTGGGGGGGGGGGGCCGGCGGCGGCTCTGGGGACAGCAATTTTATTGTCATTATCATTTGCTTACTGAATGCTCATTTTTAGTTTTTTGAGACAGGGTCTCTTATAGGCCAGGTTGGCCTCAAATCCATGAAGTTTCTGAAGATGACCTTGAACCCCCAATTCTTTGGCTTCTACCTCCAAAGGGCAGTAACTATGAGTGTGCTCCACGGTACTTGGATATGTTTTGATTTTGAAAAACATTTGCCTTTGAGCAAGTGTGATAATCAAATTAATGAATATCCCAGAGCTGCCGTTGGTATTGCAAAGTGATGCAGGTCCGACAGCTCTAAGAAAACAGAATAAAGCTCACACAAATGAGGGGACAGAGGGAGCCCATGTCATCACGCATCACATAATCCCAAGATGCGTTCAAATCCTGGGGCAAGCTTATACCATCTCAAGTCCCATTTTGAGTAGAGCCCTACAGTGTCCTATAAAGGTTATCAAAGTGATTCAGTGTTAGAACAAGAGCATACCACTTTAGGAGGTCAAAAAGCAAATTCTACAGAAGAAAAATGACACATGACCCTGTTTCATTGGGGAGCACAGTCAGTCCTGTCTCCAGAGAAATGTCACAACAGATGCTCAGAGCAGAAGAAGGAAAATGGTCCACAAGATCCCTGTGGCCAGTGATGAGAGTTAGCACACTGACAGGCACAGGTACAGTTTGCCTACTTTGTTGATGAGTAAGGCAGTGGGTTTGTTGTTGTTGTTGCTTTGTTTTTTGAATCAGCATAAGGAAGTAGTCACTGAGAAATGGTAAATCAAGTGGCTCTTGACTTTTGCATTTCTTTGGGTCACTGTTGTGACCTGGGTGAAGAAGTTTGGGAGGATGTTTATGGTGCTGATGTTGAAACTTAGCGGGAGGGAGTTACTCAGTGATGAGTCCTGGCATCTACTAGAAGAGAATGTCAAGGCTCCAGAGGCCCTCTTTAGTACCACAAGAAGGCTTCATTTCCAAAGTCAGGCTGTGAGAGCAAAGCTCTGCCTTACCAGGCCACCACAGGTACGAACTGCTGAGTCAATACTTACCTACCCCATGAAATGATCCATCATGGCGTGAGCAGGCATTTAAAGATCAGACCTTTATTCTTGACTGGGCAATAAAACACTCAGTGTTCCCAGTACAAGTCCTTTGTTTTTAAATCAAAAAGGTTTTGTTCATTCGTTCAAACTATAGGAACTTTGTGTTTCTTAGAAGAATTTCCCTTTGTGAGATATAGGCCTGGATCAATAGGATTGTTGGGATCTGCTGCTTATCCACAGCCCTACAGACCCTGGGAGTTGTGTAGCCAATCCCATGCTCAAGATCAAAGGCTCCAGCAGCAGCAGTCTGGAAATGGGTACTCGAAATGCTTGTTGGTTTGGGATGTTTTGTTTTGTTTTGGTTTTGGTTTTTTGAGACAGGGTCTCACCATATACTTCTGACTGTCCTGGAACTTACTATGTAGACCAGGCTGGCCTTAAACTCAGAGCTCCTCCTGACTCTGCCTTCCAAGTACTGTTTGTTGTGGTGGTGTATTGTGTACCCCAATATACTGTGTGCCCCAGTAAAATTTATCTGAGGATCAGAGGAAAAAGCCAGCCACTATAAGTAAACATAGAAGTCAGGCAGTGGTAGCACATGCCTTTAATCTCAGCACTAACCATAGAGGTCTGGAGGTCTGTACAGACAGACAGGAAGTGACAGAGCTGGGCAGGGGAAAAAAGTGATATAGCTGGGCTGAGAAAGCCAATGAGAGAACAGAACAGAAAGGCATATAGGCGTGGGTATACAGGAAGTAGGTCTCTTTGGAAGCTGAGGTGTTAGTGTGGTGAGGTTAGCTGTGGTTTTCCCTATTTCCTTGATCTCTCAGGTTTTCACACCTATATCTGGTCCCATGTTTTTTATTTAATAAGACCATTTAGAATTGTCTACAGTTTGTTTTGTTTTTAATCTAGGCATTTATATTGTTTTGTTCTACGTAAGTAGTTTTATTTTATTTATTCTTTTTTGGTGGTGATGAGAGACAGGTTCTTACTATATGTAGTATTAGTTAACTTTAACCATGAGAATCTCCTATTTCAGCCCAGTTCACATCATTACATCATTTAAATTTAGTTAATTAGTTTAAAGATAGGATCTCACATAGTCCAGGCTAGCCTTGAACTCCAACTTGCTATGTACCCACTGATGTAAGAGTGGTATGAATGTTGAGGTGGTAACCAATTTCTTAAGTTCTAAATTGAATTTGAGGCCTAATACACAGGAGGGAATTCATACTTGGCACTGTAAACCTGGCCAAAAGCCTGTCTGATGTGGTCACAAGACACAGCAAGGAAGTTGCTACTTTGTTTTATTAAATACACATGTTGGGACCATCAAATTGCCTTCGAATAAACTATGTTTATGACCTATTAAAAAATCAGCTCATTTTGCTGAATGTGATGGTTCATGACTTTAATCCCAGCACTTGGGAAGCAGAAGCAAGCTCTGTGAGTTTGAGGCCAGCCTGGTCTACATAGCAAGTTCAAGGCCAGCTGGAGCGACGCATTGAGACCCTGTTTCAAAAACAAAACAAACACATCAATTTTTTCCATTAGATTTCTGAAGGTCAGAAGGCTTGATCTCATGGGGCTAAGATCAAGGCCTGGGGCTGTTCTTCCTGGAGACACCAGGGAGAATCTGTCAGAAGTTCCTGCATTCCTTGGCTCTGTCTCGGCAGCTTCTTGCAACCCCAAAGCCAGCATTGCAGACCAGACTCCCTGGGCATTACCCTCCTCCAGGCTTCCTCCGCCACAGCTCTCACAAAAGGCCAGCTCTCCCAACTCTTGTCACTGGGGAATCTGAAGCAATCTGAGTGCAGGATGCAGATAGATCACATGTTCACCAAGCCCGTGTCTGTGTCCTCACAGTCCAGGGCCTCCTCCTCCCCCAGGAACCTTTAAGAGTAGCAAGTTCACTTTTTCTGGTGGGGCCGAGGCCTTTCTTGTCTGGACTCCAATGTTCAACTTGCTGTGATGTTCGTCAAGCTGTACCTGGAGATGACTGGACTCAGTACCTTTCTGTGGAACCTAGCCCTCTTCTCTCCTCTTTCCATTTCTCTCTGACACCGGCTGCTGGGTCTCTCCCCTTCTTCACCTGTAAGTGCTTGGCCAGAACAATCTTGTTTTAAGGTTAGCTGATTGCACACCTCATTCCCTCAGTCAGCTCAGTTCCTTCTTGGTGTGTGTTCCTGGTGTCAGCACATGACTCTCTGCAAGGCTGTTACTCCATCTTCTATAACTTACCTAATTCAAAATTCAAAAATTGCCAAACAAAAAGATATTCAGTCAAGACTCTCCTTTCTACATCTAGAAACTATATTTTTCTAACACATTTAATAAGTAATTCTTGACTCCTAGATATAAAATTCTATTCCCTAGAGGCACCCATACCACCTGCTGTAGCCCTCTGGATTTATTTTATCCTTGTAATAGCAGAGATGGGTTTTAAATGTTTGTTTCTATGTTTTAAAAACTTCATTTAAACAATACTTCACTTTGCTCCATTTACAAAGTACATCCTAGTGGTCAGGACAATCTACACCATCCCGATGGTGGTTCTTGCCTGTGCGTGTTCCGCTGTGTGGATGGACAGCATGACCGATGCCATCTCAATACAAAACATGCTCTAATGGATAGGTTGTGTGCTCTTGGTCCTGCTCCTGTGGGGTAGCGTCGGCAGAATCAAAACCTAGGAGGATGTCAGGGTGCACACTTTTCTCCTTTTGATAACAAGGATGAAACTGTTCTCTTTTCTAATGCCAAGAAGAATTTAAAAATAGAAACTATGTCTTTCTGATAAATTTGGTATTTTTTGTATTCTAAGTGTTCTCTGTCTCTCTCTGTCTCTGTCTGTCCCTCAGAGAGGGTTTTACTCTGTAGCCCAGGCTAGCTTTGAACTTGCAATGAGCCTCCTGCCTCAGCCTTCCTGGATGTGCATTTGTGTTGTACATGTGTCTGTGCCTGTGTATGTGCATATGTGTGTACATATGTGTGCATGTGTCTGTGCCTGTGTGCAGGCATGTATGTGTACATATGTGTGCATGTACATGTAGAGGTCAGAGGTCAACCTCAGGCTCCTCCCTCAGTTGCTCTCTACTTTTTTTTTTTTTTTAGAGCTGAGGACTGAACCCAGGGCCTTGTGCTTGCTAGGCAAGCGCTCTACCACTGAGCTAAATCCCCAACCCCACTCTCAATTTTTTAACATTTGTGGTGTGTGTGTGTGTGTGTGTGTGTGTGTGTGTGTGTGTGTACACCATGCCTTAGCACACATGTGGACAGAGGTCAGAAGACAACTTACAGGAATTTGTTCTCTATTTCCATCATGTGGGTCCCAGAGAGTCTCTCTCTCTCCATCCCTCCCTCCCTCCCTCTCTCTCTTTCTCTTTTTCTTTCTTTCTTTCTTTCTTTCTTTCTTTCTTTCTTTCTTTCTTTCTTTCTTTCTTTCCAGGTTCAGAGACATAGTCTCAAAAAATAAGGTGGAAAGAAAGAAAGAAAGAAAGAAAGAAAGAAAGAAAGAAAGAAACTTTCTTTCCACCTTATTTTTTGAGACTATGTCTCTGAACCTGGAGTTCAGCAGTTTGGTCGGTGTCTCGGTAGGCTGTGATGAAAAACCATGACTTAAAAGGAACCTGTGGAGACAAATGTGTGTGGGGGGTGTGCCTTTAATCTTAGTACTTGGGAGGCAGAAGTAGATGGATCTGTGAGTTCGAGGCCAGCCTGGTCTACAGAATGAGTTCCAGGACATCCAGGGCTATGTAGAGAGACAATCTCAAAACAAACAAACAAACAAACAAACAAACAAACCTGCAACTTGGGAAGGAAAAGATTCATTTCAGCTTACAACTTGTTCATCATCCAGGGAAGTCAGGTGGGGAGCTCAAGGCAGGAACCTAGAGGCAGGAACTTATGCAGATGGGCTGCTTACTGGCTTGCTCCTTATGGCTCGCTCAGCCTACTTTCTAATAATACCTAGGACCACCAGCCTGGGGATAACACCACCCACATTGAACTGCCCCCCGACTCCAATCATCAATTAAGAAAATGCTCCAAGCTTGCCCACAGACCAATTTAGTGCAGGAATTTTCTCAAGTGAGGTTCCGCATCCCAAATGACTGGAGCTGGTGTCCAGTTGACAGAATCTACCTGGCACAGCTAGCTAGCTGGCCAGTGAGCTCAGGGATCCCCCTGTCTCTGCCTCCCCATGCTGAGGTTACAGGTGCAGCCTTGCTGTGCCTGGCTTCTTACGTGGATTGTGGGGACCCAAACTCAGGTCCTCATGTATGCAGAGCACACACTTTACTAACTGCATAGCCTCCTCTGCCTCCTGATGTGCATTTTTGCAAAAGTATTGGACATACTATTTGTTTTTCATTGTTTCCTTTAATTTTTAAATTTAGCACACTGTTTGATTTTTATTGCAATTTAAAAATTATCTTTATGGTGATAGTCACTTTCTACTTATGAGGTACTATGAAATACCATTAAGTGTTTTTGGTTTTTTGGGTTTTTTTTGCATTAAAAGAGGAGATAATTTGAAGAAAACTAGTTTGGAAATGACAATGTAGATATAGATGTTAATCGAGCACAGCAAAACTGATTGGGAAGGCCCTGGATGCTCATGTGTTCAGCCCTCCTTGGTTTCCTCCATAACAGGAAATCATTGTCACAAACAAGGCCCTTCATGGAGGGCCTGCCTGCCTTGGAGCAGGCTCCAATTATTTCTCATGATATTCTCTAATGTTTTTGAGCTCATATCTTGTGGATGGAAGCCAAAAATTGGGGCATCCCACAGAGAAAAAGTTAATTCCAAACAGATAAATCAAAACAATTAAAGCCAGACAGTCCTGGAACATTAGCTTCCAGCTACTGGGAAGGCGCAGCTTTCGGGAAGATGAGCCTGGGTTCCTGTGCTGCAAGTGAGAGTCTCTTCCACCCATGGTGGGCTTCTCTGCACATCCAGCTTGCCTTTCTTATCTGCTTCCTGGACTGTGAGTGGCGCACTTGAATTAGTACCATCCTTAGAGTCTGTCCTGGGAACTAGGCATATAACATTCCTTAGGAGAGATCAGAAGGGGGAAGGTCTTTAATATTTGCCCGAACTAGCCCCGGGGTGACCTACAGACATCATTTTCATAGGACTTCAAGTGTGACTTGAGAAAGGACCCCATGATAAGGTGTTTGAGACACTTTGAATTCAGTGGCTTTTCTTATTCCTGATTTTCACAGATAGTTTTGACTTTTTGATGGAGTCTTATGTAGTCCAGGCTAGCCTCAAATTCATCAGGTATGGGGTAGCTGAGGCTGTCCTGAACTCTTGATTATCCTCTACTTCCAAGATCTATAGTTAGAAGGGTGCACTACCACTTCTGTGTCTCCCACTTTTGAGGCAGGGTGACCCTGGCTGACTGGAAACTCACTTTGTAGCCTGGGCTGGCTTCCAGCTCACTTCATTCCCCCTACTTCAGCCTCTTGAGCTAGGATTACAAATGTAAGCCACTGTGCCTGGCTTTTGGTTTTTTGGGACAAGGCCTTATATAGCTTAGGCTGGTTTCCAGTTCACCAGGTAGCTGAAGATGACCTTGAACTCATGACCCTCCTGTCCCCTCTCTCCAAGCCTGAGAGTACAGGTTTATGTTACCACACTGGGCTACTGGAACCTTTCTTGTTTTCTTTGGCTAGAACCCTGCACTTAGGATCATATCAAGAATCTATGGAACAGGCTTTCAGTGTATCCTAAAGAGAACAGAGTCAGGAGGGGGATTCTACTTACATCAGAAAAGGCATGTCTTGGGCTGGCAACATGGCTGAGGAGGGAAGGGTGCTTGCCATCAAGCGCGCGCACACACACACACACACACACACACACACACACACACACACACACGATAGATAGGTACATATATAGATAGATAAATGCAAATTTAATTTTTTATTTATTTTATGTTTTGTTTCTCCAAGACAAGGTTTCTCTGTGTAGCTCTGGTTGTCCTGGAACTCGCTCTGTAGACCAGGCTGATCTCAAACTCAGAGATCCACCTGCCTCTTCCTCCTGAGTGCTGGGACTAAAGGCATGTACCACCACGGCCTGGCAATAAGTGTAAATTAGAAAATACATATGCTGATTTATGGGGCTCCTATAATAAAATAACCTAAACTGGGATGGGATGCTGGTTTCCTGTTCACCGAAGGCCCTGCCTCCTGACAATGTCCCATAGGGTTGAGGATCTCAGCATTCAAATTTGGACTCCATGCCAACTACAGGGACACTGGAAATAGCTGTTAAAGTCCATGAATGATAATAATCCTGTCATGAAATGCCTACATTGGGCCAGCTACTGTCCTAATATCCTACCAAATCTAAGAACAGCCATGCTAAGGTCTTTTTCTCGTGCCCTTTAAAAAAATAGCAAAGTAGGGATCAGAACCACCAAGTCACCAGGTTCATTCATTCAACACGTTTTAATGATTCCGAGCTGAAGATCAGGGCACACTGCCATTTTTACTCTGTGTCCCTGATGACCTCCAGATTAGAAATTTATAACTGAGCAGACATTCCTAGGAAACACGGTTGGGCAGAGTTCTCAGCGTTGCCGGGGGACACTGTGACATGGTGATGAGAGCAGGGGATCTTGGTCTTAGTCTCTCGAAAGATTTTTCATTTGAGAACAGGCTAAGAAGAAGCAAATCTCAAGTAGGCTGTGGGAAATCTGAGAGCTCAACCCCAGAAAGATAGACACACGCACATCCTCCACTAAGGTCAACTTGACCCCTGGGCAAAAGCATTGGAAAACCCAAGTGTTCAGACCTACTGTAAAAACAACTTGTCCATCAACCTGAAATCATGAAAGGAGGGGCCGGAGAGAAGGCTCAGCAGGGAAGAGCAGTAGCTGCTCTTGCAAAGGACCCAGGTTCAGTTCCCAGCATCCTTGTGGCAGCTCCCATCACCTGTAACTCCAGTTCCAGAAGATCTGATACCCTCTTCTGGCCTCTAGGGGCACCAGGCACGCGCGCGCCATCAAGCACACACACACACACACACACACACACACACACACACACACACACACACAAGTAGGCAAACACTCATATACGTAAGTAAAAACATTTTCAAAAAATCACTTAAAATCATGAAGAAGGAAGAAAGGGAAAGAATAAAAGAAGGAAAGAAATAACAACTTCAAAATGTTTGGTTTCCACAGTGGATGTGATGGTTCATGCCAGTGACTCTGGCACTTACAGGCTGAGTCAGAAGGATGAGTTCAAGGCAAACATCACGTCATGTTGTGAGAGATCCTGCCTTGAACACAAAACAAGACCAAATAGACAAAACCACACCAACGAATACTTTCTTAGTGGGATGAGTCTGGAGTTGTGGGGGACTGAAGACAAGGCAAGTCTGAATAAACCATTTAGATGGCCCACCTCACATGCTCTTTGTAACCCCCACCTTCTCCTTGTCTCAGTCCACAAATAGCCACAGCTCTACCCTTGGGGAGGCAGTTGGGCTCTCCTGGACTACACATTTGGTAGCCTCAGGGGTAACTCTCTTGTCATTTCAGTGGTTGACGTACTGCACGCTGGGCAGAAGGAACCCAGTTCAGCAACAACGGTATAGCATTAGACTCCAGATAAAGCCAGGGGCTCCAGTGCACATCTGTAAGTTGCGGATTTGGGTGGGAGAGGCATGGAGACTGGGAGATAAAGCCAGCACTGAAATGAAACCCTGTCACAAAACAAAGAAACAAACCAATAGATACAGCACACCAGCTCACCAGCCCCAGAGCAGGTCACCATGTCACTACACCGTTCTGAGGGGGGCAATCATTTCTAGACAGGAGCAAAGAGCAGTCTGATGATGTGGGAAAAATAGAAAGAGAAATCTGGTGCTATAAATGGGAAGTCACAACTAACAGATGCTTAAGTTTCTTCTTCTTTAAAGTGTCTAATAAATCTGGTTGTCTGGGCAACCCTGATCTGAAAATGGACCTACACCACAATGGCAACGTCAGCATGGGCAGATCTGGCTGGCCTCGTCCTGATGGACTGGAATCATGCTAAGCTGACTCCCCCGACACTGTGTACATTCTGAGGCCACACAGCAGGAGGACCCCAGAGCTGCCATTGATGAATACCCACAAAACAAATAGCAAATAACCTGACTCCAGTCAAGTCTCTTCATTTTTATGTGACAGTATAGGGAAGACAGAACACATTATGCGGAACTGTAGCGTCACAGTGAGAAGTGCACAGGATTAATGATTTGGTTTTCTAGCAGACACATGAAATGCACGGCCTATTGAGCGGAATGGGTTGCTGTTAGCAGCTTCCGTATCACTGGGACAATAGGATCTGGCTGAACAACTTAAAATGGAGGTTTCCTGGTGGGGAGGTATGGTGGAGTAGGGCAGCTCACATCACAGTGGACACAAGGAGAGAATGGGATCCCCACTTCGTTCCCGCGGCCCCAGCCTGTGTGACCTATGGTACTGCACATACTGGGGGAGGTCCCCCTCAGTTAAACCTGTCTAGAAACATCTTCACAGAGACACACAGCACTGTGCTTTATCAGCCTCCTGAGTATTTCTCCATCCAGTCAGGAGGACTATCAAAATCAAGCGCCACAGTTGGAGATAAAGACTGTGTTGCACAGTAGGACTCAGGAAGACTGACGCGCGACACTCACTGGGTCTCTTCAAACAAACCAGCTGCTAAAAACATTCTTCAGGGACTTGTGGGAAAGATTTACCTTGGACAGGATATGAGAAGGAATGGTTGGTAAGCTCCGTGTGACAATAGTGTCATGTTATATTTTTAGTACTTCTTCCCTGGACATAAAGCCTGAGGCCGTTCATATCATAAGCAGTATTTAAATTATTCCAGCACACACACACACACACACACACACACACACACACACACACACACACAAAGTAGAATTGTTCAGAGCAGAAAAGTCCAGATGGAACTATGGGGAAGGGACGGGGGCCATGGTGGAGCCAGGTGCACAGGGCACGGATATTTATCATTCTCTCCATTGTGTCTGTTAAAACTCCTCTACTCAATTAAATCAACGCAGTTAACTTCCAAAATCCCAAGGGGCAGCAAGATGGCTCCTCGGGAAAGGTACTTTGCCTTCAAACTGAGGAGCTGAGTTCAATCCCCAGAAGCCGCCTGATGGAAAGAAAGAAACAACCTGGACAAGGATTCTGACCTCCATGTGCATGCCCACCAATAGGTAAACATAAAAACAAACAAACAAAACCCCCAGAGTTGAGCTGAGTAGGAGAGGAGTTCCTGTGTGTCACCCCGTTTTTTGTGGTAAGCAGAGACAGGCAAGTAAGTGTCCAGGGCTTGCTGGCCAGCTGGCTTAACCCACTCGGCAAGCTCAGGGTCACTGGTGGAGAGTACTTGAGGAACAATACCTGGTTGTCCTCAGGCACACACATACTGTATACACAGTTGTATACACACGAACACACACGCATATCCACACAATTACACACATCAATGCTGGTTGAACTGAAGAGTTTTCTGAGCTGCAATAAAAAAAAAAATAGGTATGTGGTGTGATTCTACGAGGGTTTGCTGGTAGCAGCCCAGGGGAGCCCTGATTCTACCCAGCCTCTGCACAGCCGCCTAAGCCAACTGCTACTCACAGGAACAGACTGCCCAGCCTTCCACACACTGATTGCAAAACCATCTATTCGCCATGCTGCACCGACTCTGATAACGTCTAACTATGTATGGAGCTAATTAAATTATTAGACACAGAGCTGTGAGATGGCCTAGTTTATAAGCAGGATCCCTCTTCCAAAACTGTATCGACTCTGTGAATTCCCCTTGAAGTCATAACTAGTCGTCTGGAATTGTTCCCAATCAACTTGCGCTTCTGAAACAGAATTCCCAATTTGCTCCTAACCCTTCCAGGATGGAAGTTGTTTATTTGATCTCAGCACAAACAGATGGGGGTGGAGTGTCTTGGGGAGAGGCCTCTGGATGTGGAGGAGAAGGATGTTTGTGAAGTGTGGTACCCTGTTAAAGGAGCTTCTCTTGGGTAGAAAGGCCCCAGTTTATCCCTCTTGAAAGCTCCCAGCAAGGGCAAGGCTTCTGGTCCAGAAACACCTGTCTCTGTGTCACCAGCCTTCTCAGCCAGCATCCCATAAGGCAAGAGAAGGGGCTTCAATGCCCACCGGGGCTGTTGGGCCAAACACAGTGGTGGGGTGAAGAGTGAGTGGGTGGGAAACTGCTGATGGGAACCCAAGACCTGGCTCTAGGTAAAGGCTCCATGATGGTGTCCTTATCCAGAACGTGGGCTTGGCTCACAACATGGTTTCAGAGGCTCCTTGCCAGTGAAAAAGTGAGTTTAAGAGGTGTGTTAGTTTGAATAAAAATGGCTCCCATAGGCTCATAGGGAGTGGCACTATTAGGAGGCCTGGCCTTGCTGGAGACAGTGTGTCACTGGGGGTGCACTTTGAGGTTTTAGAAGTTCAGACCAGGCCCAGTGGCTACTCTCTCTCCCTGCTCCCTGTGGACCCGGATGTACAACTCTCAGCTTCTCCCCAGCACTGTGTCTGCCTGCACACTGCCATACTCCCAGCCACCATGCTTACCACTATGATGACAATGGACTAAATCTCTGAACTGTAAGCAAGCCTCAATTAAATATTTCCCTTTAAGTGTTGCCATGGTCATGGTGTCTCTTCACAGCGATAGAAACCCTAACTAAGACAGAGGCTTGAGTTCCTCTGGAAATGGTCTAATGGGTCCAAGTGAAGTTCACTGTTCCTGAAAAGGCAGGAGGATTCTGGGAAAGGAAAGGAGCTTGACACTAGATTGCTTGGATTCAAGTACTCAATTTAACATTCATCATGCAGCCTTTGGCACATCACTGAACCTCTTGAGCCCTGTTTCCACTCTGTAGATGAGGATGCTCGCACAGGTATGAGAGGGCCAAGGCAATGTACACAGAGGAAACACACACAATTGAAGGACTACATACCATTTAAGTGTTATTGTAAAAAAGAGATTACTACATTTAGTTATGTGTGTGTGTGTGTGTGTGTGTGTGTGTGTGTGTGTGTGTGTATGTCTTCGTGTGGGTGTTCATACATCACGACTCATGTGTGGAGGTCAGAGGACAATTTACAGGGAGTTCTCTCCTTCTATTGTGTGGGCTCTAGGCATTGAACTCAAGTCAGTGTGCTTGGCAGCAAGAGCTGCAAAACTGCCGGGCGTTGGTGGCACACTCCTTTAATCCCAGAACTCGGGAGGCAGAGCCAGGCGGATCTCTGTGCGTTCGAGTGTAGTTTCACTGTACCGGCCGTGCGTACTTAGACATGCATGGCTTAATCTTTGAGACCGCCATTTGTAGTTAGAGTTTTCCTGCCTGGCCCAGTCAGGACAAATCTCTCTTACCCGCCAGTCCCATGTTGGGCGCCATTTGCAGTTAAGAGTTTTCCTGCCTGGCCCACAGTCAGGACAAATCTCTCTTACCCACCAGTCCCACAGTCGCTCAGACCCAACCAAGAAAGCACACAGAAACTTATATTGCTTATAAACTGTGTGGCCGTGGCAGGCTGCTTGTTATCTACTTCTTTTATCTTAAATTAACCCACTTCTGCTTATCTATACTTTGCCACATGGCTTATGGCTTGTGGCTTACCAGTGTCTTTACATGTTGCTTCTCATGGCAGCGGCTGGAGGTGTCTCTCCCCAGTCTTCTACTTCCCAGAATTCTCTACTCTCTTGTCCCGCCTATACTTCCTGCCTGGCCACTGGCCAATCAGAACTTTATTTACACAGAGCAATATCCACAGCACTTCCCCTTTTCTTTTTTTTTTTTTTAAGGAAGGTTTTAACTTATATGTAGTACAATTACATATAACAAATTAATTATCAAGCAAGAATTACAGTTACAATATTAAAGAAGATATCCTATCTATCTTATATTTGTGAGTCTAAGGTTTTATATCTAACTTATCTTTTATCATAATTGAGGAAATTATAACTATCTAGTCTTCAACCACATCAAAGACCTCAGAAGGATATAATATTACCTGAGAACTGGGAGAAGGATGCAAGCATTTTTCGGGAGTCTTGCAAGAGTAGACAGAGACAGCTGGCAGCCTGGACAGTCACCTAATGTTCCTTTGTAAAGTTGGGGCATTTGTCTTTAGCCCACAGGGCTAGAGTCTCTCGATCACTTCTCTTAGTGTCCTGTAGAATGTCTGGCAGTTTCCTCTGCGAAGCAGGAACCTGAAGGACCATTTTGCCAAGCAAAGTTCAGTGGTCACCTTTCTATGGGTCCTGGATGTCCAGTCGATCAAGCAGTCCAGGCAAGAACAGTTTCTTGCCCAAATGGCTATTTTTTGCAAAGGTGAAGATAAGATATGAAGTGTCTTCAATGCCCATCCTCCTCTCTGAAGTAAATTGGTGCTGCCAGGAGCAGACATGTCTCACTGTCCAGAAAGTCTAAATTTTAAAAGTATTTTAAATGCCATATTCTGTAGGTCTTTGAAGTATTTGAAGATTACCTATCTATCTGAAATATGTCTATGTGTATCTAGAAGACTTAACTAACATGGCTACAAGTATGATATCATAGATGACTAATTATTAATCTATTTTTAATTATCCATTTCAATTTAAAATGAGCTATAAACATAATACCTTAAACACGATTAGAAATATACACACAGTATAACAAAATTAACTTTAAGTTTGTATCAATAAACTAAAATCTATACCAATGTAAAACATTTTAAACAAGTTGTTGCTCTTTAGAAGTAAGTTCCTTAATCTACCCTTTCATCCTATTATATCTGTATCATATCCCCTTTTCTTCTTTAGAAAGAGATCTCATTTATAATCAAACTGCTTTAAAGAAAAATATTGGTTTTTTTCTGTCCCACACCAGAGGGCTCTTCTGATTTGGGACACAAGAATCTCTTAACCTTTTCTTTTAGTAATATGTCTGGGTTTAGAGAAGGAGTGAGCCAATTCCATCTCCAAAGCCAGCTTGATAATTTTGGGAATGTGGGTGTAGTTTCTCTTACTACTTCCTGCTGGAAGGGGGCGCTGTATCTTATGGGGACACAAAGAAAATTTTAGGATTATAGAGTAGTCCATTAGGGTGAACCTCTGAGCCAGTTGCCTTGAAAGCATTCTGGATGTTGGATCATCTGGGCCATGGTGTCATCAGAGACCTTCCAGGTGGTCTTGGCTGATCAAACCTGATGTATCTTAATCTGGAACAAATCCACAGCCTCTGGCTTTCTGTGGAAACAAAAGCAGAGACTCTTTTCCAAAGCAACATATCCTTATATCCAAATTTTGAAGTCAAGTTACCTTTAAAATTTACATATTTATTTAACTCAACAGTTTTTACAATCAAATCTTTGTCTGTAGTTAAAAATTTTATATCAAAATTCACAAGATATATATATATATATATATATTTTAAACTTTGTTAAGATAATAATGGTCATATGAGTACTAATTAATTTAGAGAAAAGGCTTCGATTAGCTGCCTATACATGTCTTTGTGTTCGAGTCTCTTTTCAGTTTTCTGCAGGAAATCACGGCCAGGCCTAACATCAAATGAAATCTCCAGGAAGAAGATGGGGCCCCACAACGACAATTCCACATGGAAAATAATATTACTAAGCTGACAAACATCATCTACAGATCAGCTTTGGACTACAAAGTGCTTAGAGCAATTCTGAGATGGCTAGCTGAGATGATCCAGTTTCAAAGACTGCTTGAATAAGGACTTGAGATAAACCCTGAACTTTGGCATTATGGATAACAAAGAATATAGTTATCTTTCCTAGAATTTGTCAATTAACCCAAAATTTTTCTTTTCAGAATAAAGATAACTTCGCCCATACCCAGCAGGAAGCAATTTTAAGAATTCGACGCCCACATTCCCAAAGGGGTGGTGTGGGGTGGGTGGTTTTTTGGTCTTTTTATGGGTATTGGGTCTGGGATAGTTTTCATTGTTTAGGAGGGTTTGTTACAAGTTGTTGTTAAGGGTTAGGAAAAGGGCTAGGCAAAAGGTGCTTGTTTAAAAAAAAAAAGAAAGAAAGAAAGAAAAAGACAATTACTAGTTTTAAATACTTTACATTCAATTGGATTGTTTTATATTATATACAAATTATTATTATTGAGATTGAGATTGTTAGAATATACCATACATGTATTTCTAATCTTGTTCAAGATATTGTATTTATACCATTCATTTAACAATATAATGCAATTTGCTAATCCTTGAATGTTAGTATTACCAACTATTAGGATATATAGAAATGAAAATTAGTGGTTAGACATTACAATTGAACTTGTAGTCATATTAGGTGTGTTTTCAAGATCAAACAGATATATTTTAGATAGACAGGTCATCTTCAAACCCTTCAGAGATCTACAGAATATGGCATTTAAAATGTTTTAATAACTTAAGAATTTTTCTTTTTTGCTATGACTATGAGACATGACGGCTCCTGGCAGTACCAACCTACTTCAGAGAAAATATGGGCATTGAAGAAACTGCATATGGAGCTAACTTTCATTGTGGCAAAAATTAGCCACTGGACAACAAAGTATCCTCGAATCAACTGCTGACAAACAGGACAGAGAGGACATGAAACCAAGGACTACCAATTCTTGCCAAAACAAGTGTGGTTGTGGCTTTAACAAAAGGCATCTTCTGAAGCCAGGACAATATGGCACCATCCCTGAAGTGAGTGACCTTTGCAATCTGTAAAAGGTACCGTGCCCTTTTCTTCGAAGGCAGCTGAACAGGGAGTGGGCCGATGGCTTCTGATATGCAATGGAACAGCAGATGAAACAGTTATTCTTGAAGAATAACTAAGCTCACCTCTCTCAATAGTAGACTGGCATTTAATAGAGGGATGTGGAGAAGAACAGGATGCCAAGATGAAGCCACATATACACAGCTAAGAAAAATGGACAGCTGAATTGAAAAGACATCAATAATTTCCAGAATTTAAAATCCTGAATCATGACATGACACTAATGGAATTCAGGTGTTTCTGGTACATGGACTGCTCTCACCAAATGTGAGGTCAAACTGTTGACCTTGTGTACATCTTAGTTCACAAAAGAGTCTGTCAGATATGCTAAGCCTGTAGGCTGAAGATGATGCCCCAACACTGCGGAGAAACCTCAGGTGACTGTCCAGGCAGCTGGCTGTTTCTGTCAACTCACATTTTTTTTTGAAGTTGCTTGCATGCACTTCTTGTTTTTATTTTTTATTAGGTAGTATTATTTCCTTCTTGGGTCTCTGAGGGAGTTGAAGATCAGTTAGTTATAGTTATAATTATCTTTGTTAAGGATTTCAGAAAAACTGACTAAGAGCTGTAAGTGTATAAATTTGAAAGACGTTATAAGACAGTTCTGTTAGCTATATAAGTTAGGATAAAAAGTGAATCAGGTACATTCTGGACTTACCAAAATAGGATAGATAATGGAATTATTTTCTCTGAATTTGTCAAATACAAATGGACTAGACATTGTTTAGGTATTTATTGTTTGTATATATGGTATATATAGTTATTGTACTTTTGTATATAGTTTTTCTTTTATTAGTTATAACTTTTTCCTTTTTTTCTTTTTATTAAAATAGAAAAGGGGAAATATAGTGATATTTTATTTGTATTGAAATGTGATTTTATTTGTATGTCAATAAAGTTGCCTTGAGGTTAGAGCAAGCCAGAGCAGAAGCCAAGCAGTAGTGGGGCACGCCTTTAATCCCAGCACTTGGTAGGCAGAGCTAGGCGGATCTCTGTGTTCAAGGACACATCCAGCATGGCAGACACACGCCTTTAATCTCAATACCAACCAGAGAAGACCTGGAGGTCTGTACAAACAGGCAGTGACAAGGAGGTCATGTGGCTGGGTTTACAACCAATGAGAAAACAGAACAGAAAGTCTTTAAATAGACAGGACACACAGAAGTAGGTCTCTTGCGGAGAGGAGGAACCGCAGAAGCAGTGAAGGGTAAGGTTTTCCGCTTTTGCTCTGACCTCGTGGTTTTTAACTCTGCAATCGGTTCTGTGTTTCTTATTTAACAAGCTGGTTACATCTACATTCGAGGCCAGCCTGGTCTACTGAGCGAGATCCAGGAAAGGTGCAAAGCTACACAGAGAAACCCTGTCTCAAAAAACCAAAAAAAAAAAAAAAAAAAAAGAGCTGCAAAACCTGCAAGCCATTTTGTCTGCCATAGATGCTGTTTTTATTGAACGGCAAATTGCATACTTTATGGCTTTGGGAGTGGAGCATGATGGTGTTGAGGTTCTATAATTTAATAAGATCTCTGCTCAATTCTGCTTTCAGAGGATGGGCATTCCTATCAAAAACCCAGCCTTGACAACACCAACTACTGTGACACCCACCAGTGTTCTTGACACACTTTATTTTCTGGCCTTGTTTTTCGATTAAGAAGTTGGGAGAACGCGGGGATGGAAAAGACACAGAGGGTTTTCAATTCAAGTATTAGCCTTCCTTCTACTGCTGGTAAGAGACACCATGACCAGTGCAACGCTTATAAAGGAAAACATTTAACTGGGACTAGCCAACAGTTTTAGAGGTTTAGTCCATTATCACCACAGCAGACGTACTGCGGAATGCGGGCAGACATGGTGCTGGAGAGAAGCTGAGAGGCCTCCATCTGGATCCACAGCAGCAGGAAGAGAAAGCTACCGGTCCTGACTTGGGCTTCAGAAACCTCAAAGCCCACCCCAGTGACACAGCTCCTCCCACAAGGCCACACCACTCCCAAAGGGCCACACCACTCCCACAGGGACACACCACTCCCACAGGGACACACCACTCCCACAAGGACACACCACTCCCACAGGGACACACCACTCCCACAGGGACACACCACTCCCACAAGGACACACCACTCCCACAGGGACACACCACTCCCACAAGGCCACACCACTCCCACAGGGACACACCACTCCCACAGGGACACACCACTCCCACAAGGACACACCACTCCCACAGGGACACACCACTCCCACAGGGACACACCACTCCCACAGGGACACACCACTCCCACAGGGACACACCACTCCCACAAGGCCACACCTCCCAATAGCGGCACTCCCTGGTGAGCAGCATTCAACTGTATGAGCTTCTGAGAGCCGTCCTAATTCTAAACAACACAAGTGACATTCTAAGTTCAAGGCTGGAGAGACGGCTCAGCCATTAACAGCATTCTTGCTCTTGCAGAGGACTGGGGTTCAATCCCCAGTACTCACAGAGTGGCTCTCAACTTTCTGTGACTTCTTGTTCTTGTGACTTCTGAGGGCACCAGGCATACATGTAGTACACATACATATAAGCCAAACACTCATACATATAAGTTAAATCTATTTCTTTTTAAGATTCACTTCTCTTCACAACATCACAGAGAGGCATTCATATTCTGCTTGAGATGCTTCAGGAACACAGACTTTCCACCCAGAGAGACTGCAGTGTATGGAAAAGCCACCCTAGCTGAGTGGGTTAGTAAATTTATTTCCCGGAGTGTCTGTGGCTGTTTCCAGGGAGGACTGGATCCTGGGGTTCCTGTCAATCACTGACTTCATCCACTGATGGTTTCCATGTCTGAGCAGACTACAGGAAGTAGAGGAAACTACGGGATGTGGGCTGGGACATAGTCCAAGAATGGAGTCATGGGAGGAGATTTCTGTATGCTTATGAGAAAACTCCAAGAAAACCAGACAGGAGTCTTGTGATCTCAGTTTCTTCAGAACGTGGAATTGTTCTTGGAATGTGGTTTCACGCCCCTTGGGTGCAGCAGATAGGAGTGAATTCCCTTCAGATTATTCATCACAACTGGCTATGGCTATTTGTTTGTATGTCTCTATGGAAGAACATGGTTTTGCCACGCGTGGCTTGCCTGCCACGCGTGGCCTGCCCTTGTGGTTGTCCACTTTACTCACGTGACTCCTCTTAGCCCTCCGAGTACAAACTGTCTGATGCTCTGAATAAAGTTGGCTATTGCATGTAGTAGGAATCTTAAAGAGTTCTTATTAATGAAACTCAAACCTGAGGCCAGTTATTGGGGTGAATGCTGGAAGATCAGAGAAGGAGAACAAGCCACAGCTATCTCACCTCACCAGTCCCTCAGCTGGTCTTGTTTCCTCAGACTGCAAGCTTCTGAGTCCTCATCCCAATGGTTCTCAGCTGAACTGTGTTGCTCCAAAGCCTGAACTAACTACATGCTTTTTCCCCTTTAGTTCCTGGTCCTCACGCCTTATATACCTTTTTCTTTCTGCCCCCACTCCCTGGGACTAAAGGCGTAGGTCACCATGCTTAGCTGTTTCTAAAGTGGCCTTGAACTCAGAGATCTGGCTAGCTCTGTCTCCCAAGTGCTGGGATTAAAGGTGTGTACCACCACCGCCCAACTTCTGTTATGGCTTACTCTTCCCATTTTCTAGCCACCATCTCTGGCTCTGTTCTAGTGGCTGTCTGTTCTCTGACCCCAGATATGTTTATTTCGGGGAACACACAATATTTTAGGGAACACAATACCCACCACATTTCCCGTTTTTGTCTAAAATTAAAAAAAGTTTATAACTAATACAAGAAAAATCATATCCAATAAGTATATACAATATACACAGTCAAGATTACATTAATGATGTCTAGTCCATTAACATTTGACAGATTCAGGTGAAAAACTCCATTATGTATAATGTCCAGTCCAGTAACATTTGATAAACACAGACAAAAATTTTTCATTACTTATCCTATCTTTTCTTTTCATAATAGATTCAGTAGTCTACCTTTTGTCATTTTTATATCTTTTCCTTTTTCTTTTTAGAGTAGATTCAGTGATCTACCCATTTATCCTATTATTTCTTTGTCTTTTTTCTCAGGGTAGATTCAGTGATCTACCTCATATCTATTTTCTTTTTTTCCCTTTCTTTCTTTAACAAAACCTCTGAATCTAATCTTCATGTTCAGCTTTTTTCCTGACCATTAACAATTAACAACTTGTAACCAATCATCATAAACAATGACGATATCCAAAACTCATTAAATGACCGAAAACCTCCCATCCCACTTTTTGGGGATGTGAGCGTCATCTTCTTAAAATTACTTCCATCTTCAGAGGATCCTGAAAAGAAAAATTTTGGGTTAATTGTCAAGTCCTGTATCATTTGTCCCACCGCTGCATAATGAGAAAGTGCAGGGCTTGTTTCAAGTCCTTGTTCAAGTAGTCTGTCAGGCTGTATCATCTCAGCCAGTCATCTCGAAATTGTCCTGAGCCATTTGTAGTCCAGAGTCGATCTTTCCATGGTGTTAATGGCTTTACCATAGTCCATGTGGCATCATAGTCCATTGTGGAGTCCCATCATCCTTTTGAAAATTTCAAAGTCACTGTTAGGCATGATCATGGTTCCCTTCTTTTTTTTTTTTTTTTTTTTTTTTTTTTTTTTTTTTGCCTCCTCTGTGGTTTGGAGTAATCACAGTCTGATAAATGTCTGTCACTCGGGACCATGAACATTCTTCCCTAGAAGAGAACATCTTCACAGCAATTTCTCCCCAGCATTTCTCTTGCCAACCTTTTCCAAACTGACCTTTGCCGATGCTTTCTTGTATCACACTGGTCCTGGCAATTCTTCTCTGAACAAGCAGCAGTAAATTCTTTGTCCCAGGTAGCAGCATCACCAAAGTCACCAACATGATGAGAAACAGCCAGTAACTCGAAGCATCAGCCACTGCCTCCATGGTCCCACCGACACTGTTTGTGTCTCTGCCCAGGCTGAAGCTTCTCCGTAGCTTCTCCTAGGCTGGCCTCAACTCGGGATCCTCCTGCCTCTGCCTTCTTCAGTAAATCTTACCGGCATGTGCCACCACAGCCGGCCAAGTGTACCTTGGGCTTGAGCTGAGCCCGCAAGGCCACAGGCAAGAGGCTATTTCATGAATTCATACCACGAACGTTGGGCGCCAGATGTAGTAGGAATCTTAAAGAGTTCTTATTAATGAAACTCAAACCTGAGGCCAGTTATTGGGGTGAATGCTGGAAGATCAGAGAAGGAGAACAAGCCACAGCTATCTCACCTCACCAGTCCCTCAGCTGGTCTTGTTTCCTCAGACTGCAAGCTTCTGAGTCCTCATCCCAATGGTTCTCAGCTGAACTGTGTTGCTCCAAAGCCTGAACTAACTACATGCTTTTTCCCCTTTAGTTCCTGGTCCTCACGCCTTATATACCTTTTTCTTTCTGCCCCCACTCCCTGGGACTAAAGGCGTAGGTCACCATGCTTAGCTGTTTCTAAAGTGGCCTTGAACTCAGAGATCTGGCTAGCTCTGTCTCCCAAGTGCTGGGATTAAAGGTGTGTACCACCACCGCCCAACTTCTGTTATGGCTTACTCTTCCCATTTTCTAGCCACCATCTCTGGCTCTGTTCTAGTGGCTGTCTGTTCTCTGACCCCAGATATGTTTATTTCGGGGAACACACAATATTTTAGGGAACACAATACCCACCACAATTGCATGCGACTTTAGTCTGCCTTGTTTATCGGCTCCCCTCATCCAGGTCCTACTGTCAACTAGAGCGGTAAACCATGGGGCCTTGTTGGAGGAGGGTGGTCCTTTGGGACATGTCCTTAAAGGCCATATCTTGTCCTGGCGCCTTCCTGGCTCCACTCCGATTCCTGTCTGGCATGTTGGGAGTATTCCCACCACATCCTCCCCACCACAATGGACTGAAGCCTCATGTAAAATAACTCTTCCCTCTCTCCAGCTGCCCGTGTCTGGCATCCTGTCCAGCTGAGCAAAGGCTGGCTGTAATAAAGTTTAGTTTGGGGGTCAAAATGACTTCAGGATGGGATTGAGTCCACATGACAACTTTCATAGGGGAGTGAAATCATTTCAGGCCATAGATACTGATGGGGCTTTTAAACACACACACACACACACACACACACACACATCTTTCTTAGACTGTTGCTGATTCTTGCAGGGGTAGTGGGTAGGCAGTTGTATGCTGGACCCTGGGAGACAGGGAAGGACATCTGGCTGCCAGAATGGAGCACTCATGGAGTCTTATTTCGAGAACACGCAAGCATGATGCTCAGTGATGCTACAATGTATAGTCTCCGCATCAGCCTGCTCATTCTGAGCCATTCACCCTTCCCCTGGCCAATTCTTTGTAGTAGGAAAACCACTCCTACCTTCTTTGTGGAGTAAGATTAGTTTGCTCAGCACAGATGACCTCAACGGTCAGCCTCTAAGCGGATGAACAAATCACTTCAAGTCACCTCTTCAAGAACAGGTGCCACTTCCTCCCAACAAAGCACACACCGTGGTCTCTGCACTCTATCCCATCCCATGTGGCCTGCTTGATAAGATCTTCATTCCATCATTGTTCCCCTGAGCCTTCACTCTATGCTGAGCCTTGGAAAATCAACTCTTTGATCTTCTTCCTGGTCCTAGCACGTGGCTTGGGCCTCCCTCTCAAAGCTAAGCCTCTCAAAGAGCAGCCTCCTTTCTCTGTCACCTGCCCTCATCCATACCTGTGTCCAAACCACAGAAACAAAGGATGTGGTGACCTCACAGCCACGAACATCCAAGGGACACTTTCAGATCTTTCTCCTTATTTGAGGCAGAGTTCAGTTGAACTAACTGTCCTTCAGTCATGGTGGCCACATGCAGTGGGGAGTGGGGGACACGCCTTTACATTCATAGATTTTAGGGGGAGGGGTCTCTGGGCTTAGCAGCATTGGGACATAAGGCCGGGCTGGTCCCTTGTACAATAGTGTCATCTACAACATACAAATTCCACCTGTCTGCATTTGTCTCTTGGTTGCCTTTAATAGCCTTTATCTGTAAAAAGAAAGCTTAAAAGAGTCTCACTCTATATTCTTGAACCCACTACATAGACTGCCCTCAAACTCAAGACAATGCATCTACCTCGGCATCTCAAGCCCTGGGATTACATATGTGAACCACCACTCCTGGCTCTTTGCCCAGGTTTTACCCACACCTCCCTGGATCTTCTATCCCTGTCTCTCTTCAGGACTTTCATTTGCTCACCAGGGACCATCTAAAGCTCCATCCACCTCAGGCTGGACCTGTCCACTGAGGAATGCTGCTTATAGACATTCTCTCTGGCTTGCTATGCTATCTTTCTTTAAAAATAAACTTTATAAAGATGTGTTTATTTTTATTTTATTTCTGAGTGTTTTTTCTGCATGTATGTCTGTGTACTGCATGTACCCATGGCCTCCCTCCACCTCCATGTCAGCTCTTCACCCAATCCACAGTGCAGTCCTCCCCAGGCTGAGGCTTCTGCACACACCTGCAGTAAGGACACTAGAATTTGACAGTGTCCAGGTGCAGGATGACTTTGAGGTGCTGCTGTTAGATGTCAGCCACCAGGTGTCTTGTTTGTGAATGGCATTATGTCACTTACCAAAGATGTCTCAGTGCTACTGTAACCACTCTTCTCCCTCTGGCTTCCTTCCCTCTAGAGGAAACACTACCAGTTGCCAACCTAGAAGCAGAAAGCAGCCCTTGCCAGATCACTCAAGTTGTGCGCACCTTGAACGTGGACCGATTACCCTCCAGAACTGTAACAAGCAGACCTTCGTTCTTTATAAACTACCCGGCTTTGGGCATTTTATTACAGCAACACAAACCAAGGTGGGTGTCTCATCTCCTCCTCCTAGAAAAAGCACAACTTGCCAACACACATCCGCCAACAACTTCAAAGAATTCTTGACAGATCCCAGACGGTTTCCCAATCAGACTGTGCAATACGATGTTTCCTAGCTGCAGACAGCCCAGGCTGGTGTAAATCCTATTAGGGCCATCTGACCTGCCCTCCATACCTCGGGGACAGGTTCAAAGACCCTCTGGAATGGCCAAGCCTCATTTCTCCAAGGCTGAATTGCCGACATGTTGCTCTTCTCCCACTGTTTGCTTTCCTTCCCACACCCATTTTCTCACTTTCCAGGATCTACAACCCCACACATTGTTCTTAACTTCACTCTCTCCTCCTACACTGTTTAGAAGATCCAAACATACTGTGGCACTCACTTCTTTTTGTTCACTTAAGGATTAGGTGGGGTATGCTGGCTTGCTTTCTGTTGTTATGATAAACACCATGACCAAAAGCAATGTGGGAAAGAAATGGTCTATTTCATCACCACCACCACCACCACCATCATTATCACCACCACCATCATCATCATCATCATCATCATCATCATCATCATCATCTATGGTAGGAGATGAAGCAGAAGCCACTGAGGAATGCTGCTTATAGACATTCTCTCTGGCTTGCTATGCTATCTTTCTTTAAAAATAAACTTTATAAAGATGTGTTTATTTTTATTTTATTTCTGAGTGTTTTTTCTGCATGTATGTCTGTGTACTGCATGTATGCCTGGTGTCTACAGAAACAGAAGAGTGTGTCAGATCCTCTGGAATTGGGGTTATAAATGGTTGTTAGTAGACATGTGGGAGCTGGGAATTGAACCTGGGTTCTCTGGAAGATTGGTCAGGTGCTTAACTGCTAAGTCATCTTTCCAGCCCCTCAGCTGTAGTGGTAAGTTTCTCTGGTCCTGCCCAGCCCTGCAGTCTATCAGCTACTTATAAAATAATCATTCATAAGCTTAATATTAATTATCAACTATATGGTCTATGACAGGCTTCTTGCTAGCTAGCTCTTACAACTTAACCCATGTTTATACAACGTATTATCAAGCAGTCCAGGCAAGAGCAGTTTCTTCCCAAATGGCCAGTTTTACCAAGAAGAAGATAAACTCCATATGGAGTGTCTTTGATGCCCATCTTCCTCTTTGAAGTAAATTGGTGCTGCCAGGAGCAGACATGTCTCACTGTCCAGAAAAGTCTAAGTTTTTAAAACATTTAAATGCTATATTCTGTAGGTCTTTGAAGTGTTTGAAGATTACCTACTTAATTGAAATATATCTTTGTATACTTAAAAAACTTAACTAACATGACTGTAAATTTGACTATCATAGATTACTAATTATTAATCTGTATTTAATAATATATTATAATTTTAAATGAGTTATATAAAACCTTAAACAAGAGTAAAAATATACATATAGTATAACAAAATTAACTTTAAATTTGTATCAATAAACTAAAGTCCATAGCAATGTAAAATATTTCAAGCAAGTTGCTGCTCTTTAAAAGTAGGTTCAATAATCTACCCTTTTATCCTATAGTATCTATACCCTATATTTCTATGTCATATCCCCCTTTCTTCTTTTAGAAAGAGATTGACTATGACCAACAACAATTTGTAAACAACAACCTAAACAAAGACAAACATCCACAATCCATTTCTTGGGAATGTGGGCATAATTTTTGTAGGCTACTTCCTGGTGATTGGGGGCGCTGGCAGTCTTATGGGGACACAAAGAAAATTTTAGGGTTATGGTC
This sequence comes from Onychomys torridus, assembly GCF_903995425.1. Lineage (NCBI taxonomy): Eukaryota > Metazoa > Chordata > Mammalia > Rodentia > Cricetidae > Onychomys > Onychomys torridus. The sequence continues at coordinate 5,842,896 of NC_050458.1, read as the reverse complement.
AAGTCCTGACTGGAGTAGTCTGTGAGGCTGTATTCTCTGAGCCAGTTTCCTTGAATCTGTTCTGGATGTTGGACCATCTGGAGACCTCTCAGGAATCTTCCTTGATGGAACCATATTAACCTGGAAGGAATCCACAGCTTCTCATCTTCTGTGGAAACCAAAGCAGAACCTCTTTTCAAAGCAACATATCCTTAGACATAAATTTTAAAGTCAAGATACCTTTAAAATATATGTTGGTTTAACTCAGCAGCCTTTTCAATCAAATGTCTCTTTCCAGTTAAAAATCCCAAAGACAACATAACCCAGACTCTCTGTGTAATTTCCATCTTTACATGGCTTGTTTCTTATGTATTACTTTATTTTTTAAGACTTTATTTTTATGACTATTTATATCCTTTCTCTTCTCTCTCTCAAACATATGTACCTTTTACATACATTGTAAACCATTTAGAGGTTTAGTCCATCTGAATCTGTCTTTTGTGTGTCTATAATCCTTTTCTGATCATTGCTTTAAATTGCAGCATGGTTAGGAATGAAGTGGAGGCTTTGGCTACTGATTCTGCCCATCTCAGCTTCCCAACATGGTGGATGTACCTTTATGGCTACTTTCTGAGCAGTGGGTCTATGCCTACATCAAGCAGAATATAGCCCAGAAACCATTTTTTTTTTTAATTAGCAAAAGCTAAATCCACCACATATCATGCTGCTATGTACCTCAGCAGGAATCTGCCACTCTGTAGCTCAAGCCCACCCACCACGGCATCTCTGCATCACTACTTGCCTGAGAGATATAACTAGGAAGCTGTTTTTAGTTCTGTTTTAGAATCTTTTTTAAAAAAAACTTTCTCAGGTTTTAGGTGGAAATTCTTGCTACCACATCTGGGCACCAAAATGTAGCTGGAAGTTTTTCTGGTCCTGCCCAGCCTTGTGGTACCTCAGCCACTTACAAAATAATCATTCAGAGGCTTAATATTAATTATCAATTATATGGCCTATGGTAGGCTTCTTGCTAGCTAGCTCTTTTTTTTTTTTTTTTTTTTTTTTGTTTTTTTTTTTTTTTTTTTTTTGAGACAGGGTTTCTCTGTGTAGCTTTGCACCTCTCCTGGATCTTGCTCTGTAGACCAGGCTGGCCTCGAACTCACAAGGAAAAAGAAGGGTTTCAAGTGTGTGGTACACACCTTTTTTTTTTTTTTTTTTTTTTTTTGAGCTGAGGATCGAACCCAGGGCCTTGTGCTTGCTAGGCAAGCGCTCTACCACTAAGCTAAATCCCCAACCACTAGCTAGCTCTTATAACTTAACCCATTTCTATTCATCTGTAAATTGCCCCGTGGCGTGGCATTACCGGTCTGCTGGCATCTTGCTCCTCCTTCAGCAGTGGCTGGCATCTTCCCTCCCTCTCCTTTTTCCTCTCATTATCTCCCTTAGATTTTCCACCTCGCTCCATCATGCCCTGCCATAGGCCAATGCAGCTTTATTTATTAGCCTATCAGAGTAACACATATTCACAACATACAGAAATATATCCCACAGCACTTAGTTACCTCTCTTACACAATCCAGGTCCACCCGCCTGGGGATGACATTGCCCACAGTGGGTGGGTCCTCCTGAGAAATGCCTCACAGACACAGCCACAGGCCAAGCTGCCTGTGCTATTCTTCAGTTGAGGCTCTCTCTTCCCAGGTGACTCTAAGTTTGTATTAAGCTGACAGGTGATACTATGACAGAGGGAGATAGAAATGGTTCACAAAATCACTAGGCAATATGACTGATCAGAAGTCATGAATCAAGAGTCCTCCCTGTGCCTCTCACTCCTCAGCACAGACTCCAGACTGCCCCAGGAGACACGGCTGCCAGACCCGAAAGTACAGATGGCAGAAGAAGAAAGAAGTGCTTTTTCTCAGTCCCCTGCTCTCAGGGAACCCAAAGCACCCACGATTCCATAGAGATGGAATGAGGCCTCCAGACAGAGCTGAAGGTGGGGTGAGAGAAGGGGTGTGTCTCTTCTCATGGTGGAAGACACTTTGCTTTGCGGTTGGCTTTCCAGTGGCAAAAATACACATTCTCAGAGACAGACACAGTTCCCACACCGCCCTGGCACCCTTCTCACCTTTCTTCTCCAAGGCCAGAATCCCTCGGTGCTCCAACCCTGCTTGTTGTAGAGCCATGTACTGCACACTCTGCACCAGCCTGGCTTCCCCCTCACCACTCAGCTGTGCTCCTCAGATGTTCTCTGACCCACTAGAACAAACTGCCGCCAGTGGTGTGATCACAGACTCGTCTGCCTGGCCAGGGTAGGAGGGGTGGGGGGCTGCCATAATGAGCAGCTGTCCGGCTCAGGACGGCACAGATGATGTTCGTCCTGTAGAGGGACTCCACCTGCATCAGTATCAGTGCACAATAATTTCGTGTAGATACCCAGTAACCTTTAGCTCAGATTGGCCTCCATTCTCTGATCATAATAACCAACCAAGAATGTAAAAATCCAAGTGCTTCCCAACTGATAAGAACAGTCACTTAAAAGAAAAACCTCCAGAGAAAATGTGTGTGTGTGGGTGCTGCCTTGTGTATCCCAGGATGCCAAGCTGTTTACTAGGCCTGTATTCACTAGGTGCCATCAACACCCCTTCCCTACCCCAGGCTGTGGCAAACAATACTATTTCCAGATATTGCCAAATGTCCACTCAGTAGGAGGGTGGGCCTGCGTTGGTTGGGAGCCACTGGTGAGACATCTAGGCTGTTGGCATCATCTCCAGCTCCTTCTGGTCCATCCGCTGTACCTTCTGTGCCCTGCACCTCCCACCTGCCAGTGACAGGGCTGACGTTCCACAGGCAGGCAGGCAGGCAGGAGGAACATGGCCATGTGGCAGTTGGGGCTCAGAAATCACCTATTGACAAACAGTGGGTGGAAATTTCCATTCTCTGGAAACTGGCTGATGGCATCAGGTTTATGGATTTCATACAAGTCAGTGTTTTCACATGAAAGTATCAACTTTAATTCTTCTTATATCAAGTTGGTTCCTTTTATATAAAGCACAGCCTTCCTGTGTTGCTACCAAACACCACGGTTATGGAGACTATGAACAGTCTAAAACACTCATGACAAGAACCACAGTAAAGACCTGGGCAAAAAATTCTATGTCGTGGAATTTCATTAGTGGGATTATGGGTAATGGTTTCCTTCTCTTCTAAGTTTCCTGAGACCTAACTTCCATAATGCTGTTAGAACTTAGAAAGCACATTTTCTGGCCATGTCCTAAGACACTGTCTTCCCCAGCCAGGGATTAGGACAGTGCAGTTACCTAAAGCCTGGCAGTTGCCACCTGGACTCTCAGAATTACTTCATAGATTCACAGTTCAATCCTAGACAGGGTATGTGACTATGTATCTGTGCTCTCTCTGAACTGCACTTAAGTCTACACAGTATAGGTTACTAAAACTCAAAAATTACTAAATTTTAAAAATATGTGGAAGGCTGGAGAGATGTCTCAGAGGTTAGGAGCTCTGGCTGCTCTTCCAGAGGACCTGGGTTCAATTCCCAGCACCAATATGGCAGCTTCATAACCGTCTGTAACTCCAGTTTCCAGTGTTCCAACACCTTCACACAGATACACATGCAGGCCAAGCACCAATGCACATAAAAATAGAAATATATAATGATTTAAAAGATGTGTTTACCTCTCTCCTCTGTAGCATGTGGAGTGCCATGAACACTGGTCAGTAGGGACAGAACTTCTAGCTGACCCCAGCTTGACTTCTCTGTGTGTTTTCATCAATAGGGCCCTACCATCAAATTGTGGAGAGCAACAGATAACCTGTGATGTTTGGGGCTTCTGTAGGACCCCTTTGGCCAATAATTCAACAAGTTGTAACCCATCCTTGGCTCTGGAAGTTTTACTTGGTGGTATAAGGTGAATAGTTGAGGCTCCTCCAGTCTATGGTGACTCCATGTAGATTCCTTTCATCTCTATATATATTTCAGGAAGCTTCTAGAGTAGTAGGTTTCCATATGGTTTTCCAAGTGGCTATTAATATTAATTGTCCCTTCCTGTGTTCTTGTGTTCTCTCCCCTCCCACCCCACTTCCCATTTAATCCTCCTATTCAAGTTTTTCCCTTGACTCCCCATTACTCTATATTCCATTTCCCCTTCCTCTGGAGAGCCCCTCCTCTGCCCTGGTCCCTTACTAGGTACCTAAGCTCTGTAGTTGTTGAGATTGTAGCACACATATCAACAGCTTAACAGCTAACATCTACATCTGAGAGGGTTTGGCTTTCCTCACTCAGGATGATTTTTTTCCTAACTCTATCCATTTGACTACAGATTTTACAATTTAATTTTTGTTAACAGCTGAATAATGTTTTGCTGTGCAAATGTACCACAATTTTGTTATCTACTTATCAGATGATGGACATTTAGGTTGTTTCCAATTTCTTGCTATTATGAATAAAGCAGCAATGAACACGGATGAGTAAAGTATCTCTATAGTAGAGTGTAGAGTCTTTTAGGTATATGCCCAAGAGTGGTATAGCTGGATCCTGAGGTAGATTGATTCTCAGCTTCCTGAGGACTCTTCACGTTGATTTCCATGGTGGCTGTACCGGTTTTCACTCCCACCAGCAGTGAATGAGTGTGCCCCTTTCCCTGCACCTTTGCCAGCATTCACTGTCATTTGTCTTGTTGATCTCCGCCCTTCTGGTAAGATAAAAATTTCGGTTTATTTTTAATATTTATTTCTTTGATGGCTAAGGACATTGAACACTCCTTTAAGAGTTTCTCATCCACTTGTGTTCCATCTTTTAATATCACCCAGCTACAAACCCTGCAACCACAACAGTAGCCTGCCTGCAAGATATGCTGGTACAACTGTGGCCCAAATGTCACGGGAGTCACCAACCACTTTCAAAATTGGGTTTAAAACCTATGCCATGAGAAGGAGCCCACACTTGACACTGCTAAAGTGGCCAAGAACTTGAGACCAGATAGGTCATGGGCCTGGGGAAAACTTACCACTATTACTCTGCTAAAGGAACATAAGAGTAAAATGACTCCTGGTGACATATTGCTACACCAGTTGTCTTAGTTAGGTGAAGAGATACTATGACCATGGCAACTGTTATAAATGAAAACATTTAATTGAGGGGGCTGGATTACATTTTCAGTCCATTATCATCATGGTGGGGAGCACGGTGGGATGCAGGCAGATGTGGCACTGGAACTGAGAGTTTTACATCTTGACTCAGAAGCAAGAGGAAGTTGACTGACTGTCACATTGACTGAAGCTTGAGAAAAAGACCTCAAAGCCCGCCCCACAGTGACACACTTCCTCCAACAAGGCCACACCTCCACAGTGCCATTTCCTTTGGGGGCCATTTCCTTTCAACTCACCACACCCATAAATCAACCTCATCAAAGAACTTCTTGAAGTAGTTGGGAATTAACATAGAGACCCGCAGCTGGACAGTGTGTAGAGCAAAAGACTTTCGAGCACCCAGTCCTAAGTTCTATGTTTTCATCAAACCCCTCCCTTCACAGCTCAGGGAACTAAACAGAACAGGAGGCAGAAAGATTTTAAGAACCAGAGATAATGGATGACTCCATGGAAGCATTGTCTTCCAGACATAAGAGGGTTGACGTCCATGTGAACTCACAGAGATTGGAACGGTACACAGAAACCTACACAGGTTCAAGCCAGGAGTCCCAGTGCTGAGAGGGGAAGTGGACACCGGATCCCACCCTTAACCAAGAAGTTATTTACAACTGATACCTGTGGGCAAAGAGGAAATCAGTTTTCTGCAACGGAGTGTCACTGGGTACAGTAACCATACTTTAGGGCAGGTCCCATGCCCAGGAATAGTTGACCAATACAAAATGAGTGTGTGTGTGTGTGTGTGTGTGTGTGTGCACGCGCACAAGACTAAAGTTTCATTTTGGCATTTTTTTTTTTATCTTATTGGGATTTTTGTTTACTTTGATTTTTGTTTTTGTAGTTTTGTGGGTTTATTTTTAGAAAGAAGGAAAGAGAGAGAACATATTGGGTGGGTAGGGAAGTGGGAAAGATCTGGGAGGAGTTGGGGAGGGAAAAAACATGATCAAACCGCATTGTATAAAAAATTTAACTAAAAAAAGAAGCTGTGAGTGGTGCACATACCTGTAATACCGCACTCAGACGGCAGAGGCAGGATTGTTCTAAGTCCAAGGACTTACTGCATAGAAAGTTCTACATCGAAAATTCCAAGCTAGCTAAGACTAAGTAGTTATGACCCTGTCTAAAACTACCAAATACATCTGTGTTCCCTCCTGTTTTCTGCCAGGTATGCCAGGCTAACCATCTCACAGGCTTCCGGGGATCTGTCTGTCTGTCTCTACCTCCCATCTCGGCACAGGAGCATTGGGGTGCAGGGGCTGCCTCTGCCTTTGCAGATCATTCACCTCTTGCTCAAATTCTCCACCACATAACAATAACATGGCTATTTCTACTTCCGTTTTACTTAGGTGAGTTCTAGTTGTTTCATTTCTTGTAATTAAATAACATGCAAAAATTTGGTTTGGTTGTTTTGTTTTGTTTGAGACAAGGTCTTATACAGGCTGGATGGCTCTGGACTCACTATGATATGGATTCCCTATAAGATGGGCCTTGACCTTTTACCCCCACCTCTCAAGTGCTGGGGTTATAGGCGTGCACCACCATGCCAACTGAAACTAAATGAAAGCTCTGCATTATTTACATAAGTATTGGACTTCAGGTGTTATTGGCCTCTCTTCGCAAGCACGAGGGCTTTAGTCAGACTGTTCATGTCCTAGCTTGGCTTTTTGGTGACTTACTCCCAGGAGCGACTCTTAGAAGCAGCTGGGGGGCATGGTGAAGACAATTTTTTTAGCTTTAGTTTTGTTTAGCTTTTGTTTGTTTGTTCTTTCAAGACAGGGTTTCTCTTTTAGTCCTGGCTGTCTTGGAACTCACTCTGTAGACCAGGCTGGCCTTGAATTCACAGAAATCTGCCTGCCTCTGCTTCTCGAGGACTGGGATTAAAGGCTCATCACCCTGTAGACATCGTGAGGGAGTGGATCCTGTTTCCACCACGTGGGTTCTAAGATCAAACTCGGGTTGTCAGATGCCTTTCACAGTTGAACCACTTTGCTCTGATCTGAGACTTCTTTCCTTCCTGCTTAGATCTCCTGTGCTGGGACTGCAGGTGTGCGCCCCCAGTCACCTCCTGTGCTGGGACTGCAGGTGTGTGCCCCCAGTTACCTCCTGTGCTGGGATTGCAGGTGTGGGCCCCCAGTTACCTCCTGTGCTGGGATTGCAGGTGTGGGCCTCCTGTCCTGGTTTATATGGAGCTGAGGGTCAAAATATGGGATTCATTCATGCTAGGAGAACATTCTACCAACTGAGCTACAGCTGCCCACATGCCTGCTCTGAAGCCTGGGGTTTCACATGTGAAGGCTCTGCCCCTGTTCCATCCAGCTCCCAAACCAGCCCCCTGGAAAGAGCTCAGCCAGTTGACAGATATGCCCTAGAGACGGGACGTACACTTCCTGAAAAGGAAGAGGAATTAGGAACCATTAGGTGTTGGGCACCCTGCCTAAAAACAGAGAAATGACTCAGGAGCTGTGGAAGGGAAAAGTGAGCCTGAGAATTAAAAACCATGTAGGAGGCAGATAGTTCTGTAAGTCTGTCTGATGCAATACTCTCTCACCTGCTTAGCAGGAACCTCTTTGGGTGTAGGCAAGGCATAAGCCTTGAGGAGGTCTCGAAGGTCCATATCAGGAGGGAGCAATGACTTTAAACATAAGCTCCAGGTGAGAATGTTGACCACCGTCCCCTCCCCAACCCCAGCCTCTGTGATCTGAAAGCCAGATCTGGGCAAGGCTTGATCTGCAGATAGCATTTGGGGTCTCTCCCAGATGATAAGATGCATTATGATCTTTCCCAGCCCACACTCTATTTGCCTTTCTGAGCTCCCAATTTTACTTGAATTAGGGCGCTTTGGACAATGTTTTATTGTTTTCAGGTCTTAATTTCTTTTAGGGTTTTTCCAGTATATATTGTATCCTGGGGTCTATCCAAAAGTTGTGAAGGAAGGTCCAGAGCATCACATAATTTGTTCTGTTTTTACAAAGATGGCCCTGACAGTTGTCGGAAGAAAGGAGTGGGGGTGGGGGTTGGAAATCAACCCTGAAGAGAACATTTAATAGGTCAGTGCTGTGGTCCCTGTGTGAAATAGCACTTGCATTTTGTCTGCAGTGATGGCAATGGAAACGGACAGAAAAGAACCAGTTCAGGAGACTGGGGAGGTGGCTTAGTGGTAAGAACACTTGCTGTGACCCGATGTCCTGAAGTTGGATCCCCAGCACTCATACTTTAACCAAAAAAAAAAAAAAAAAAAAAAAAAAGCCATCTTGGGAGGGAAGGAGGGGAAGGTGGGGTGCAGGGTGAGGGGAGTGAGTCAAGGGAGCTCAGTGATAGAATACCCACCCAGAATCCCCCTCTGGTCTCTTCATGCACTCATGGGTACGCAACTTCCACCACTGAGCTACAACCCAGCCTTCCTGCTTATTCTTGAGGAGTCTTAGTGTCTTGACAATATAACATTTGGACCAAATGACCTCTAATATCCCTCTAATCAAATGATCCCTAGGTTTGCTACAGAACACATTGTAATAGTTCTGACATGTTCCTACCATGATCTTACTAGATTCTCATTGCCACTGTGTGTGTGTGTGTGTGTGTGTGTGTGTGAGAGAGAGAGAGAGAGAGAGAGAGAGAGAGAAGAGAAAGACAGAGACAGAGACAGAGAGAGACAGAGAGAGAAAGACAGAGACAGAGAGGAGAGAGAGAGAGAGAGAGAGAGAGAGAGAGAGAGAGGAGAGAGAGAGAGAGAGAGAGAGAGAGAGAGAGAGAGAGAGAGTATTTTTCCCTAGTTTATGAAATAGGAAATTCAGGCTCAGGGAGTTTACATGATTAACTCAAATGCCAATAAAATTAGACCCAGCTTTAAATCTAGGCCCTTTAAATGGATAACCCATCCAGTCCCTCTGTGATGAGAATTGATAACTTCTGAGCAAAGGTGCCAACGGGACCATAAAGCTGAGGGAACTAAAATCAATGCTGTTGTGTTATTGTTTTTTAGGTCAGCATACAAACTCCCGGGTTCCACTATGGTGTTTTCCAAACATGCAACATTTTACTTTGTTCTTATTCTCCCTCTTGCCCCCCATCTTAGTGTGGTGGTTGTTTGTTTGTTACTAAGCAGACATCTTACATGAAGGTGATACAAATACAGTTCTAATAGCCCAACTGGAGTGACGGCAGACTTATGGTCCCAGTCGCCACAGGGACTGCTGCCCTGCTCAGTTCCTGGCACTTACTAAGTAGATATGAACTGTTGTAAATTCGTTATTATTTAGTTATACACAGTCTTGTTTGTTGTATAGCTCAAGTGTAGCTGGAAGTTTTCCTGTGTCTTGTCTGGTCCTGCAGCTGCTCAGACCCAAGTAAACACACATAGGCTTGTATCAATTACAAATTGCATGGCCGTGGCCTATGACTCAATTTTCTTGCTAGCTAGTTCTTATAACTGAACTCAGCCTATTTCTATTAATCTATATGTCACCACATGTCTCATGACTTTACCTGTGTGCCATTCCATGCTGCTCCCTAGATGGTGTGACGGTGTCTCTCCTGCCCTTTCCTTTCTTCTTTCTCTGTCTCTTCGGTTTCCCGCCTAGCTATAACCTGCCTTGCCATAGGACAAACGGCTTTACATATCAACCAATCAGAGCGACACATATTCACAGCATACAGAAAGGCATCCCACAGCACTCAAGTTGTTCTCAGAATCCAGTCTTCCTCTGTCATCCTCCCAAGTACTGAGACTGCAGGTCACGCCCCAGACTCATTCTGTGACAGAACGGTTTTGTTGCTGTTACTTGCTTGTCCCCTCCCCCAGGACTTAAAGAAGACTTCACTAGCCTTTGTACTCAAAACCACACACAAAATACAAAATATTTACATTAACCCCGGTACAATTGGGGACAGTGAGGTTGGCTTTATCCTTTTTTAGCCAGGGTCTCATGGAGTCCAGACTATGCTCAAACTTGCTATGTAACTTAGGGTGACCTTGAACTTCTGATCTCCTGCTTCTGCTCTCCAAGTGCAGGGATGGGACACCAGGCATGTACCACCACAGCTGGCTATTAATACTTAAACACATACACATATACACATGTGTGCATACACACACACACACACACACACACACACACACACACACACACACGGCAGCTAGAAATGATGCTGGGGGTATGGTCATTCAACATCGTCACACTCTTCAGTAGCGTCTTTGCCCCAAAGTTGCTGGTGGCTTTATGCAGATTGCTAAGAGCTGAAGCTCTAGCTGTGTCAAGAGTTGTCATAGTTACACCAAAGAAAAATACAACTTAAATGAAGTTTTCCATTTTAGAGGAGAGAGAGAAAGGATGTGGAGCTGAGTGGTGAGGTAGGAAGGTTCTGGGAAGAGTTGGAGGGGATTATGATCAGAATATACTATATGAAAAAATTCAATTAAGAAGGAAGTTTTTATTATTGATTCAATTCAATTTTATATATATTAAACTGATCACAAACCGGTAGTGCTTAGATCAACAATGGCACCCTCAGTGGAAAGACTGACAAGTGGGAAGCTGTGTGTAGAGTCGACTGGCCCAGCAGCCACCATGGTCACAGTACCACATTAGAGCTGACTTTTGTTGCTGTGTTCTAGTCTTTTAAGTTTTTCTTCATATTGATTTATTTGGTTTATGTGCATTAGCATCTGCTTGGTTACATGTATTATACCATGTGTGTGCAGTGCTCACGGAAGTCAGAAGGAAGCATGGGGTTCCCAGAAACTAGAGTTACATGTTGTTATGACCCTGGGAACAAAACCAGGGTCCTCTGTAAGAGTAGCCAGTGCCCTTAGCCAAGGAGCCATCTCCAGCCTCTACTCTGTTCTCTTGAGACAGTGTCTCACTGTTGCCCAGATTAGAATAAAATGTACTATGTAGCTCAGGCTGGCCTCAAACTCAGGGCCATCCTCCTGTCTCTGTCTCTCAAGAGACGGTGTCTTAGTCAGGGTTTCTATTGCTGTAAAGAGACACCATGACCATGGCAACTCTTATAAAGGAAAAAGTTTAATTTGGGGTGGCTTACAGTTTAGTTCATTATCATCATGTTGGGACATGGCGGCATGCAGGCAGACATGGTGCTGGAGAAGGAGCTGAGAGTTCTACATCTTGACCCAAAAGCATCAGGAAATGCACTGTGTCACTGGGTGTACCTTGAACATAGGAGACCTCAAAGCCCACTCCAACAGTGACATACCTCCTCCAACAAGGTCATACCTCCTCCAACAAGGTCATACCTCCTCCAACAAAGCCATACCTCTTAAAACTGCTACTCCCTTTGATGACCATTTTCCTTCAAACTGCCACAGTTGGGATTACAGGTTTGAGCCCATATTAGGATCTGAAGCACAGTAAATTCACAGTGACATGTTCTGGGGCTTAGGTGGGTGTGGTTCCTTATGGATCACTTGCCTATCACATGTAAAACCCTGGGTTTCATTACCATTGCCCCTGCCCTTAAGCCCTAGAAAGTTGTGTAACTTCAGAGACTGAGTGACCACTCCCCTGGGGAAATGGTAGACACCCCACTGTCACCCCACTTTCAGATAAATGTCAAATAATCAGAGTCCACAAACACCAGCCAAATTTCCACACCTTTCCTCCCACAGGACAATATTAATATGGATATGTATGCCATTATGAAATAGCGAGAGTATTTACATCTATGGATTCTTTTTTATAAGTAGACTAAATTATTAAGGTGTTGTGAGAAAAGAACTCCAAAGAGTGGGCCCCGAGGAAGGAATATCCTGAACTATACTAAAAGCAACCCTTGCCACTTTGCCAAGGCATCCAGAGTTTTAGGGCAACTGTTTAGTACACAGTTCTGACAATCATGTCCGGTTAGGACAACATTCAAACACTCACTACCATTCACTCACACAAATGTCCTGAGAGGTCACTGCTTTATTTGGAAGGACAGGGACTGCCTGTATGCATAGGGGTCCCCTAGGAAGAAGCACAGTGCAGCATGCTTTCCTGATACTTATATCCAGGGTCACTGTGTGGGCCACCATGGCTTAGAATAATAGTCCAACTGGCAGCTAGTTGGACCTCTGTGACCAGCCTGTGCTTATCTTGCTCTAGTCTGCAAGCTGCTAACCCCTGCCCAGACTTGCATGGGGCAGGGGGCTGCGAGAGGGTGTGTATGGGAAGGTGCTGCTGCCCTTTGTCCAAGCTGCTTACCCCATTCAGCAGCAGACTCTGTACTGCCAGTGACATCCACACCAGCAGCAACTCTTCCCTGAGTGTGGATGGCTGTGTGGAGCCAGACCTCTTATCAGGCCTGCCCACGTTTGACCTTTCTAAGTAATTCATTTTTTGGAATTATTCTGGCTTTTACATGATTAAAAGCAAGACTGAGCCAAGTTCTAAGTCCAGCTTTGAAATGTTTATCCTCTACTGCTCAGAACAGTAGGTAAGTAAGTGGCCAAGGCTCGTGGGTGGGGTTTGTGTGAGCCTGCCCTACACACCAGGGGCACATGACCACACAGGTGGCCACCAACGATGTTTCTGGCCTTGAGCTCCCGACAGTTTCTAGAAGCTATGGCCTCTGTTGGTTTGAGGAGACGGCATTTCTTTACACTTGTCACCATCAAGAAGCCATATCTAATTTTCTGCCTGTATAGCACTGTTCTTTTTAGATTCTCCAGAGACTGAAGCACAGTTACAGACTATCCACCTGGACATACTGTGCATACTGTAGCCCACTCAACAAAACCAGCCAAGGCCTTAGAAACTCAAGGTTGTCTTGCAGGAGCTGTGGCAGGGGTGAGGGGAGGAGGGTGGGATACCATGAATGAGGAGCACGCAGGGGTAAGGCAGGACTGGGGATTTGTTTCCTGGGATGCCCTCTTCTATGACATCTGATCTCTGCCCCCAACCCAGGCCAAAATGGCTAAGCCACATTTGGGGTGAACTGCATAAAATTAGTGTTTTCTAGTCAAAAAGGTAGGATGTTGGCAACTTCGTCTTGATTCAACCCAATAATCGGCTCTCCCAAAGCCTTCTGCTGTCCTCTGTTGTGGTCTTGTTTTCTATCTTGTGGATAATTAGGCTTCTTCAGGACTTTTTCCTCTGTTCAGTTACAAGTCTCCTTGAGAGCAGAAGCCTTAGCTGTGTTCACCTTAGCTCATGATGCACTTTACAATACTTGATGGAGTGGATGGGGCAGCTGCAAAGTTTAGATAAGAACATCTGGGAGAGGGACATACGGCTCTCAACTGTGTGTTCAGTGGCGGGGACTGAAGGCTGAATTAACAAGGCCACCGCCCAGGATGAACGTGGGTCTCGGTGAGACCCAAAGAAAGAGATGATCTCTTACCACCATGCAAGGGTCTAGACTGCAGTAGTGTGGACATTTGGTGTCAGATAAAACCTTGGTGTGGGTGGCTAGGCTGTGCATCTGGGATGTCTGGCCTCTGTCCACCAGCAGCCAGAGGTACATTTGCACCTACCCACTATCGAGTCAGTTAAAAATGCCTCCAGATCCTGCCCAGTGTCCCTCTGGAAAACAAAACCACGCTCCACAGGTGTGCACAGGTGGAGCGACGCCTTGCCATGCAGCGTGGTGACTCAGAGAAACCGGAAAGGATGGCATCTGGATTAGGTCTGGAAAGATGAGTAAGATTCAGCAAGGTGAAAGGAGACAGAGGCCACTGCACAGGTAAGGACATGGTGGCTTCCCAGAGCTTCGGGGGACCAGGTGCATGGGTGACCCACTTAGTGGACAGACAGGGGATCCAAACTAAAAACTGAGCACACACCCTCTCTCTTTTCAAAGGGGTAATTGCCAAACCTTGGTTTCAGATTTCCCTATTTTCCATGTCTGTCTCCAACCCCAAAAGTGTGTGGTGCTAACAGAAGACCTCCGTGGACAGGGGACCGCTTGGAGCAGCTTGGTGCTAGAACAGCAGGAGCTCAGAAGTCACCACTGTCTTCCTCTCACAAGGCTTTTTTCTCTCTTTATTGGGGAGGTGCTGGGATTTGAACCGGGGTCCCCAAAAATACCAAACATGTACTTCCCACTGAGCTACATTTCAGCCTCACATTAATATTTAAAGCGCTTTCATGAGTTGTTTAACATGTTACACAAGACTGATCAACACACATCAACAGGTACAGCGTGCCCATAACTGCACGTTGGCGGAGCCCTAGACTCTGTCTTCGTATTTGAAGCCCTTCAGTGTCCCGTAGCTGACTTCAGCCCCTTTCTACTCCCAGGAGAGTAAGATGGCTGTTTTCACACCTATTCATTCCACAAACATTTCTCTAAACATTCCACCGTTATATTGTGGGTTAGCTTGTGGTGAGAAGCCATGAGAACATTTTGGACCGTCTGTGACCTATGTGAGTCCCGACTACATGCAAATGCCACACAGACTCTGGGGTGGGCCCGGGGCTGCTGTGGTCGTGGCTTCATTAATCAGACGGAGGAGCTGGAGGTGTCGTAGAGAAGATCAGGGACAAGCTGGAACCTGCTGGTCCTCCACGTCTGTGTCACCACACGTAACTGCAAACACCCTCAGAGAGGAATAGCAGCAGCTTCCCAGGCTGGGGCAACTCTTCCCAGCCTCACCTAAAGCGCCTTCACATGATCTGGTTTGCTCTCCTGTTCCCAGTGTCCCCACGAGAGGTGTGCACACACTAACAATTACTCCTCCAAATCCTTTCACAGATGAGGGAACGGAGGCTCAAAAACGTTGACCTGCCCCAGTCACACGGTTTGTCAGCGGCCCAAGTGGAGCAGAGAGTTCCACGGCTGCTCTGGTCACCCACATCCATTGCATCAGGGCCTAGCCAGACAGCATACTAGAGGTCCCATTCTCTGCGGCCCAGGGCCAAGAGTTGGGAGGTGGCTAGCATGTGGAGCTCCCCTACCCCGGAGGGGTGCAGGCAGTCTCTAGGGATAAGGACCCACACAAACTCCATCCGGAACTGGTGGCATTGTTGCTGGTTTATCTTTCCAGTGAGTCGCGGGGTGTAGTGTATGTTATGTGCTTAATTGTTGCTTACTCAAGTTCCATGAACATGGTACCGACGATTTACGAGTCGGTTTCCACTGCAGTATTGGTTTTCTTTGACAGGGGCTTCCCTTAAACCCCAATACTGACAATGCTTCAGTGGGCCTAGGACAGGAGGATGGCTCTCAGAGGCTACCCGGAGGAGGACAGAGACTCTTGGTGGTATGACACTGTCTGGGCTTGAGACAGTTTGTGGGACAGAGAGGCGGACTCTTCTGCTACATGTTCTCAAACTTAATGTGGTCAGTGACCAGATGATATCCACCACGCCTCAGGGCACCTCAGACCAAGCAGATCCTGGGTGGTCACTGGCATTCAGTCTCTCTTTCTCTCTCAACATACACACACACACACACACACACACACACACACACACACACACACACACACAAAGGCAGAAATATGATCAAGGGTTCTAACAAAGCAGATGTGACCTCTGCATGGCTCCTTCAATCATTTCACAAATATTGACTGCATTTTTTCCTGTGCCAGGTGCAGTGCTGGCCATCAGGGATCCAAAGGTGACGGGTCAGGGACACCGTTCTAAGTGTGCTCACTGTCTAGTGGGTGGAGATACATAATGCATAGTTACGCTGCAGCACCAACAGTGAAGAGGTAACCCGGCAGAGCCTGCTCACACTGTGGGCAGAAAAGCATGGCCGTCCACGGCCCTGGGGCAGGGAAAATTGCACATAGAGCCAAAGGGTTCGGGTCCCTCCCTGGAACATTTGGATGGGGTTGCCTTACAACTCCAGACTGAGAGGAAGTTGCAGGCTGGGTGCTAAAGTGAGAAGTTTGAATGGGCTAGACAAGAAGCATATGTACCTAACACGTGCCTAACACGTACCTAACGCGCGTCTAACACGTACCTAACCGTGCCTAACACATGCCTAACACATGCCTAACTGTGCCTAGCTCTGCCACGGCCAGCTGGGCAGATCGTGGCTGTGTGCAGGACCTGGCCTACAGGAAAGGCAGGAGTGGTCAAGAAGAGAAGGCGGCTTTTACTGCGTTTGCCCAAATTGCTGAATCTGCTGTCAGAGAACTTGGGGAAGGAACCATGGCTTCTTTTCCTCCTCCTGTCTCCCCCCACATCCCTTTCTTTCTTTAAGTTTTTTGTTTGTTTGTTTTTATTTTTGTATGCTTCCTCTGTAGCTCAGGATAGCTTGAAACTCACAATATAGCCCAGGCTGACCTAACTCATAGCAATCCTCCTGCCTCTGCCTGTGGTTACAGTTTGGGAGGTAAAACTGACTCAGTTGCCTGTTCATTGCCCTGTGGTTTTCACACTACCTAGTATCCTGTGACCATTTCTTTGGAGAAGGAGCCGGCGGGCAGGCAGTATATGAGCGGCTGAGCACACCTGACTCTGTGGAAGGACCACAGAGGGATGCTGAGGGTCGGTCCTGAGGAGCTGGGCCCAGTGTGGGTCGAAATACAACCTGAGGCTGCTCGGGCCCTGGAATCAGCACTTAGGAAGAGCTGGAGGCACCAATGAGAGATGGACAAGTTACAACCTGATGACCCTCTGATGTCACCTAGCTAACCTGGATCACCTTCAAAGAGGAAGAGCGACTGCTTCACTTTGGCTCTCCAAATCATGTGTGGGTTTGCCTTCCAGCCCCTCCTCCCTGAGAACCATCCAGGCAGTGGTCTCTGGGAAGGGCAACCCCACCTGTGCCAAGCTGAAGGGTTCGACCCTTACATTTGAAGTAGTCACTGGTGTGGACAGAGAACCCTGACTTAACAGAGAAACACACACACACACACAAGGTCCTAGACCTGAACCAGAAACTTGCAGACGTGTGTGTGTGTGTGTGTGTGTGTGTGTGTGTGTGTGTGTGTGTGAATGTTCAGAAATGGCTTTCAGAAAAGACTAGTTCCCAGACCTCCTTTCTGAGGGGCACAGGGAGCCATCTGTTTTTGAAACCTCAACAGGTGGTCCTGGGGCAGAGGAAAGCTTACAAACTTCTGTCTTGGCTGTCCTGCTGTGGAGGCCCTCTGCCAATAGCCTGCTGTGGGAAGATCTGAGACAAGGACCTGGGTGCTGAGGTTGCCCTGCGTTACCTCCTGGGCCAGACTCTGAATCTGCCATTCACAGCTCTTCCCAGATTCTCAGAGTGAGCTAAGAAAGTTGATGTGCAGCCAGTTCGCAAGCTCTCCGGTGAGATGCTGGGTGTGGATGGCCAGCCATCAGGCTCTCACGCCCATACTGCCACGGGAATGATGTGTTGGGAAATCAGAGGTGTGCCCCACCCTGCAAGCTGGGTTTGCTGGTGACTCACGAAATTGATTCGTCCCATTCCAGTGATCATCATTAATCAGCGTGTGTCTGACACCCTGAAGTATGTGGGCATCTATGTGGGGTACCATATGAAGCAAGTGAAAAAGGCAGGTACCTGACTTGGAGGTCAAGGTGAACAGATTTAGAGACCCTCCCACCGGCCTTGTTTGCCTCGCTGTTCGCAGACACACCCACCTTCCCACTCACTCTACCAAGAGCTGCACCCTGCTGCAAGGCTGTGGTCAGTGCCACCTCCGGCTCCTTGGGCAAACAGTGCAGGAGATGTGGGAGGAGGGAGGTGAGGATGAGGAAGGGCCCAGAAGGCACATTGACAGGCCCAGCTAAGGTCCAGGGCCATACTGAATGACACTTCGCTACAGAGGTGAGTGTGTGCCCGCACAGACAGTCCCTCCTGTGCCTTCTCGTTCTGTCCTCACAGAGAGTCATAACGATGCACAAGAAGGCCCTTCTCACTCCGACCCATCTTCCTCTAGTACTGGTCAGCATCCCAGTGTTCTGGCGGCTCTGCTGCACCCCCTCCCCAAGTTTTGTAAGTGACATCTGCAGTTGAGGTCCATCTTCCAAGAAGCAGACTCACTAGGTGGGACTGGGGAGCTGCAGTTAAAACAAGTGCCCCCAGGGATTCCCAGGCAGCTGGGCAGGGGCAAGTTCACAGAAAACATTGGACTAGGCAGAGTGCTTGCGGATGTGTGGCTGGAAGAGGAGGCTGCTCAGCCTGGGTGGCAAGGGAGATCAAGGGAGATCACACACAAATAGATGATGTGTACATCCTACAAATGCCTAGGGTACTGAAGTTGAGGAGGCCCCATGGGCGGGCCCTGCACTTGTGTCACGTGACCTTGGAGCAAATGTCTCCTTAAATTTGGTGCCATGGACTCCTCACTTGCCTTGCCTTCTTCAAAGCCCTGGTGTCAACCACCAAGCCTGGCAAAGAGAAAGCACTGAGAAAATGTTTGATGAGTGAGTAAATATCTGTATTTAACAGCCACACACTGAGTGCAGCTGTAACTGGAGGTTTGGGCAATTCGCTGGGGGTGAGGGCCAGTCAGGCAGAAAATGTGTCTGGAAATGGACAGATTGGTGTCTTAGTGAGGGTTTCTATTGTTGTGAATAAATGCCATGACCGTAAGCAACCTGGAAAAGAAAAGGTTGATTTCATCCTCACTTCCGAGTCACAGTCCATCATGGAAGGAAGTCAGGGCAGGAACTCAGTCGAGGCAGGAACTGATGCAGAGGTCATGGAGGATGCTGCCTACTGGCTTCCATTTATGGCTTATCCAGCCTGCTTTCTTGTATCATCTGGGACCACCGGCCCAGAGGTGACCCCACCCCTTGGGGATGGGCCCACCTACATCAGGCATCAACCAAGAAAATGTACCAAAGGTTTGCCCACAGGCCAGCCTAGTGAGGGCATTTTCGTCAACGGAGGTTTCCTCTTCCAAAATTACTCTAGCCTGTGTCAAGTTGCATAAAAACTGCCCAGATGAGGAACTTGTGTAAAAGAGACCAACTGTCTAGGCAGCTCAGCTGTCTTGACACTCAAAACCACAGCAGAGCAGAGGACGTGGGAAGAATGGGGCTGGGTGGAGCGAAGGGGTCTAACACAGCACACTTCAGGTTCACTTGCCAAATGGCTGAAAGACAAATGTCAGCCTCGGTGTTCCAGGGACACACAGCAGTGTGTAAGCAGTTTGATAACCGAGTCCAAGTCCAGAATAGCCAGTGCCTGAATTGGTAGAGGTCCAACATAAAAGGCCTGCTAACAGTCTAACCCAGGGGTCCCACATGTGGTCCATTATCAAGACCTAAGAGGACAAGAACAATGCTGACCCCAGATCAATGACCTCTGCATCTGTATGAAGGCTCTGTCTACATCTGGACTCTTCAAGTTCACGGTCACCTAGGCTCAGCAACTCTCACTGAGGCTTGGGAGATTTGGGGGTAGTTGTGAACCCCAGAGAGGAAGCTTCCTTCTGGGACCCAACAGTGGGGTTTAGAAACCTGATTTTGGAGCCAGGCATGGTAGTGCATATCTGTAATCCCAGCATTTGGAAGGCCGAGGCAGGAGGATTGCAAGTTCAAGGCCACCGTGTGCTATATAATAAGATTCCAAAACAGACAACAAACTTCCATTTATTATTTGGGAGCTAGGATGTAACTCAGTAGTAGAGTACTTAGGACCCTTGAGGCCTTGGGTTCCATAGCGAAGTACTTCAAGACAAGAAGAGAAGGAAAGGGTAGAGCAAGGTGGGGGTGAGGAGGGGCAGTGTCCTATCTTATTGTTATAAACATAAGACAGACCTCTGAACACTCTCTGTCCCTCCTCACCAACTGGTGCTAGTTTAGAACCCAGGTCTTAGCACATGCTAGGAAAGCACTCTACCATTGACCCCCACTGACAAGCCTCTGTGGATCACCAGTTTTCTTACTGGACCCAAGATCTTCTGGCCCTCCCCAACAACTGAGGAGCCTGAGTAGTTGAAATAGGCAGAGGATGGACCTGTGATTTTGGAAGTGACTGACACTGTGGGCCTCCAGGGGCGTCCCAGCAGGACTTGGGGCCCTCACAGGAAGAGGATTACCATCTTTATTCTCTCATTCTTTTGTGAGACAGGGTCTCACTCTGCAGCCCAGGCTAGCCTCAAGCTCACAGCAACCCTCCTGCCACAGCCTCTCTGGTGCTGAGATCACAGGAGTGAGTCACCACGCCTGGCTATGTCATCCTTTATGTTCTGTCTTAAGCTGCTTTCTTCCTTAAATAAACAAAGAAAAAACAGCCCAACAAAGAAAGGACCCAAACAGCCCCAGCTCAGACGCCCCTTTCAATTACAAAATAATAATAATAATAATAATAATAATAATAATAATAATAATAGACATAAGAGAGGGAAAACAAACAGATTGCCTCATGCCTCTGGACACTGTCCACCTGCCTTCCCGAGGAGCGGCCTCTCCTCTGCCATCTTACTTCTATTCCCGAGAGAGAGGCAGTGATGGACAGCGGCTGCAGAGACTCAGTTGCTGCCTTAGGAAACTTGCTTCCGGAGGGGACAGATGTCAGATGCCCTGACTCCACGCCAGGCAGACAGGCCCTGCAGAGACTAGGACCACCAACTGGTGACACCCCATCGTAGGGTGCCCCTCTTAATAGGTTTAGGGACCTCACCTGTACAGTGTCTGGAAGAAGAGCCTCCCTTTGGGAGGATTGTGTAAGTACTTTTTGCAAGTGATTTCTTTCTTGGCTTGTGTTTAACCTTTATTTAATTGGCCCTGATTTACTTTACTAACTGATGCTCAGGTCCAGGAAAACCTTCTGTTCTAGGTTTACAGCCTGCTGAAAAGTGATTAAGATGAGCAAACCCCACTGCAGGTGACTTCTCACACAGACCGGGGAGGATCTCGGCTAGAGAGGGAACGCTACTGTTTAGTTGTCCCACAGCGACCAAACTGACGTCGGTGGGTGGAGGACTCAGAAAGGGAGGCTCTTGATGCAAAAACAAAAACTCTTGAACAGTTATAATCAAAATAATAAACACAAGGTCAAGGACATAGCTCAGTGACCGGGAGCCTTGCAAACCACAGGAGCCATGGATTCTGTCCCTCACACTGAACAATGAGTGACCCTGGAGGTGGTAGGCATCTGAGCTTAGAGGAGTTGAGGCAGAGGGCTAGGGCCGGCCTGGTGGGGGTGAGGGTGAGGGTGGGGGGAGGGGCAAGGTGAGATGGATCTCTCTTTGTTTCCCAGCCACCTGGGGACTCTGAATGCTTGGGCTGGAAATCTATCCTCAGATTCATCCTTCTATCCAGAGGCAGAGAAATGGTTTCTCAGGCTGAGCTAAAGCAAAGGGCTCTCTGCCTGTGAAGACCTGTTCAGAGCGCCAGTGATTGCAACAGGTAGTTGGCAATGCGGAGTATGCACATGAACAAAGTTACCAAACAGATAGTATCGTGTGTGATGGTGGGGCTGCCATGGTACTGAGAAGGCCTGGAACACAGCCCTAGCTCCATGGATGTCATTAGCATGACTGTACCTAAAACATTAGCAGGCTGCTGCTGAAATGATTACAAAATTGCCGTTTTTGTTTTCAATTAAGTTTGGAAACTAAGCCGGGTGGTGGCGCACGCCTTTAATCCCAGCACTCGGGAGGCAGAGCCAGGCGTATCTCTGTGAGTTCGAGGCCAGCCTGGGCTACCAAGGGAGTTCCAGGAAAGGCGCAAAGCTTCACAGGGAAACCCTGTCTCAAAAAAAAAAAAAAAAAAAAAAAAAAAGTTTGGAAACTAAAACTTGGTTATTGTGCCCACTTTTCCAGGTAGACATAGTTCCACTGTTTTCAATACCAGGTACAAAAATATGTATTAGCTAGTTTATACTTTATAGTGTATACTTATGGGACATCCATCAGTGCTCCTAACCTCTCCTCTGCATGGCTGGCAAGAATTCTAGCACTGAACCACCAATGATAGGGATTGCGGGTTTAGGTTCCATCTGGGGTGCCAGGAGTCTAAGAGAATACACTCTTAAGGAGCTGCTTGTGGTAAGTGCATGGAAATGGTATTCAGGAGTTCCTGGTCTACCTACCATGAGGCCAACCTTCATGCCTAAGGGCTGTGGACATGTTGTAGTCAGAAACTTGTCATTGGAAGGTCAGGTGGTCATTTATTCTCATCCAATATTAGTAGTTGGGGCCTGGACCATGTAGGCCTGTATGGGAGGTGGATTTTGGAGGTACATATATTATACCTTGGGGTGAGAAATCGAGTTTTCTCTCCTGGGAATTGGGCTGATGGAAAGTTTGTTGGATCGCAGATGCACATGGAAGAGCCTTGCTTTGACTTCCTTCAAACCAAGCAGACCCTTGGGTAAGTCCACTGGCAAGAGCACTGAGGTCTGGAGCTCCCTTGGAGACAACTTGCCTCTCTACTTTGGTCCCACACTGGGCTCCAGATATAACGAGAAATCCACAGAGTCTGTTTAAAGGACGGGGAATTTATTAGGGGGATAAAAACTCACTACAGCACGAGAGATTTATCATAGGGTCCTGGAAAGCCGAGCTATGGTCCACACTGTTCTTCTGCCTGGTCTGTCTCAGCAGCCAAAACCATGTGTGTGAGAGAGAGAGAGAGAGAGAGAGAGAGAGAGAGAGAGAGAGAGAGAGAGAGAAAGAAGAAGAAGAAGAAGAAGAAGAAGAAGAAGAAGAAGAAGAAGAAGAAGAAGAAGAAGAAGGAGGGGGAGAGAGAGAGGGAGAGAGAAGGAGGGGGAGAGGGAGGGAGGGGGAGGGAGAGGGAGGGCGGGAAAGAGGGAGGGAGGGAGAGGGAGGGAGAGGGACAGAGAGGTGCATACATGCATTTCAGGTCTAAAGGATCCCAAGGCGCCACACCCCAGGGGCATGTACTTCATAGGCAGGTAGAGCAGTTACTTACTGCATCTCTAGGGGCCGTGCCTCACTACACACTTACCTCTTTAGGGTGTGTCTATAAGGACACACAACATAAACAAATGTATATGCATAATTGTTCAAGTGTTTACTATCCAAGTCCTTGAAGGTGGAAAATTGAATATACTCATAGATAACGGCGCCTGGCCTGACACCCCAGCACTTGGGAGGAGACTAGAGGATCAAGGACAGTTCTAGCTGTGTGGTGAGTTTGAGACCAGCCTGGGTTGTAAGAGACCCCATCTCAGAAAACAAACAAACAAACAATAAACCAAAAGTGTTTGTTTACAAACAAGTTAGTTATGAAATTGTTCCCTATTAAAACATTAGCAGAGGGGAGGTATAGGGGAAGGGTCTGGGAGGGGAGGAAGGAGGGGAAAGAGCGGTTGGATTGTAAAAGAAATAATTTTTTTAAAAAGAAAAGAAAAGAAAAAAAGTTTTAATTAAGAAAATAGAATTCCAGAAACATTTTTTTTCTTTTTCTTTTTCTTTCTTTTTTTTTTTTCCAGAGCTGAGGACTGAACCCAGGGCCTTGCAATTGCTAGGCAAGCACTCTACCACTGAGCTAAATCCCCAACCCCAAGAAAATAGAATTCCAAAAACAAAAACAAAACAACAAAACCCCACCAGTTCTCGGCTTCCCTCACTCCCTCTCCTACTGGGCCTGGGTCACTTGCTGGTCTAACAACAATTCAGTTAATGCAACACAGACATCCTATGAACTGTCTGAAGCAGATGTGAAGGTGACATTGGGGACTGCCCAACTCTCAAGCAGACACTGACGAGGTGTCCCTGAGGAGCAGAGCACTGGAAAAGACAGTCCACATATGTGGAGGGAAGTGAAGGAAATATCCAACGATAAAAGGGCTTAAAATGGATAAAATCTTAAGTGTTTTGTAAAACAATACACAAACAACCTTGTTTTCAGAGGCAGGCTCTTACTAGGTAGCCCAGGCTATCCCAAAACTCACCTTGTGACTTCAAATTCGTAGTCCTCCCATTTCGGTCTCCCAAGGGCTGAGAGTTACAGGTAGACCTGGTGGAAATTTGCCTCTTTAGTGACAGAGTTTCACAAGTCTAAGTAATGTGAAGATGTTATGAAATGTAATTTTGTCAATTAATATAGACTGGAGATGTAGGTTGATAAATGCCTGAATGGCACACGTAAGGGTCAATACTGAGAGCTGAAAACTAAAAAGTACACTAAAAAAACTAATAGATTCATTTTTTAGGAATTATCACATAGCTTTGTTAAACCTCAGAAAATAGATGTTAATAGATTTGAGTTTCACTTTTCAGCAGGAAATTTTAATCAAACTTTTCCCTCATTCATTACAAGAAAACATGGTTTTTTAAAAAGTAACTCATAGTCAGTACCCTGCCTGGTAGCTGTTATCTTAGCACATGGAAAGGGAGGAGGGAGTGGGGAAGGACCAAAGATCCTCCTTAGCCACTTAGCAGAAGAGGAGAGGAAGGTGTCTACTGTCTCCCTCGGGCCTGTGAAACAGAGGGAGAAGGTATTCGTTTTTCTTCTTGAAAAGTCTTTTGTTGTTGTTGTTCTTGTTGTTGTTATGTGTTTTTGTTTCTTTGAGACAGGGTTTCTCTGTGTTGTTTTGGAGCCTGTCCTGGATTTTGCTCTGTAGACCAGGCTGGTCTCAAACTCACAGAGATCTGCCTGGCTCTGTCTCCTATGTGCTGGGATTAAAGGCGTGTGCCACCTTTTTTTTTTTTTTTTTTTTTTTTTGAGACAGGGTTTTTCTGTGTCACCCTGGCTGCCCTGAAACTAGCTTTGTAGACCAGGCTGTCCTCAAACTTAGAGAGCTCCACCTGCCTTTTGCCTCCTCAGCGCTGGGAATAAAAGCATGCACTGCCACCACCCAGCTAAAAGTCTTATGTTTAATTGTGTGCATCTATGTGGAGGTATGTGCCTGTGTATGCAGGTGCCCAAGGAGGCCAGAAACTTCAGATCCCCTGGACCTAGAGTTATAGGTCATATGAACCACCAGAAGTGGATGCTGGTATCTGAACTCTGGTCCTCTGCAAGGGCAGCAAGCACTCTAACCACTGAGCTAGCTCTCCATCCCTGCGGTGTTTCTTCTTGAGAGAAAGCCCTAGAAAGTTTCTAGAGCCCTTTAGCTAGAGTTTCTCTGGGATAGTTTTACCTGCAGGGCAATTCTCAAATCAGACACTGGAAATTCAACTTGACTTTCAACCACCATTTGAATGGATTCTTGAGATTTCAGAACCATGAAACTGTCCTAGTGGCAAAGAGGAACTGCCCTCCAGGGAAAAGCCATGTTGCTTGTGGCCAAATACATTTGCAAGGAGATTCCTTCATTTCATAGGTAAGAAAACCGGAAGGAAAGGAGATAAGGAACTCTCAACTTTCCTTTTACCATGCTGGCTATAAAGGCTTCGTCTTACTAATACCCCAAACTTGTGCGTCTAGAGCTGTTGCCTTTCATCTGCACTGCACATCTAGGGAGCTTTGTCTGTCTGAGTTTGTTGTTGTTTTGAGACAGAGACTGGTGGAACCCAGGCTGGCCTTGAACTCAGGCCAATCCTCCTGCCTTGGTCTTCTGAGTGTTGAGATCACAGGCTTCTGCCATCCTGCCCGGCAATTCCTGGGACTTTTTTTTTTTTTTAAAGATTTATTTATTTATTTATTATGTATACAGAAGAGGGCACCAGATCTCATCACAGATGGTTGTGAGCCACCATGTGGTTGCTGGGAATTGAACTCAGGACCTCTGGAAGAGCAATCTCAACCTCTGAGTCATCTTTCCAGCCCCTCTAGGGAAGCTTTACTAATTTCTGACGTTGTCAGAATCCGCTCTAAACTGGTCTAAAGTGGGGATTGTAGAGGGAGCCCAGGTAGCAAGGTTGCAATACACGGATTGTTCCAACACTTGCACTGGATTCCAGCTCTCTGTGTCACCTTCCTCTACAGAAATCCATCTCCCCACTTGACTTCTTCACAATGAAACTTACTCCTCCTCTGGTGTATGACATGGTCAAAGCCCACATGCCTAGAAGGCAGAGGGCATGCATGCAGACTCCAGGCCTGGGAAGTGGACAAAGGTAGGGAATGGAGAAGAGAATGCTCCACTCCGCCAACAACATGCCAGGCAGTGGGCCTCGTGGCCGAATGTGCTGGGGAGCTAGCCTGGGTCCTGTAGCAGCCGCACACCCCAGCAGAAGTCAATGCTCTGCATGCTCACAGGCTTGAATTTTATCTGGAGCAGTAGACGCCCCAAGTCCCGCTAATGACTAGAGATGCAAACACACACTGCTGGATGGAGATCTTGAAGGAAGGCCACAAACAACCCATTTACAATCAATTACTCTCCCCTCCACCAGGGGGTCTCTTATTCCACTTGGAGAGGAGTGGTGGGCCCCTATCCCCTATCCAACAAGCGTTGGTGGGGAAGAAAACTGGAGGGAAACTTTTTAGGGGGCTTGGTGATTCATGTTAGTAGTCCCAGCACTCAGGAGACAGAGGCAGGAGGATCTCTCACGAATTCAGGGCCAGCCTGGTCTACATGGTGAGTTCCAGGCAGTCTGGGGCTATGTAGAGATCCTGTCTCAGAAACACACAATAGACAAACTTTCTTTTTGTTAAAAGTGATTGATACAATGAGAATAGCCTATTGCAGAAAACCCAAGGCCTATTTTATGTTATTGTGCTGGCTACTGAGTCCAGGATGGCACCACCAGGCTGTGCTGGCTACTGAGCCCAGGATGGCATGCTGCAATCCTGTAACATTCTAACACGAAGCTGCATCCTCAGCCCTTTCTTTGTCTCTTTTTCCTTCTTTAAAATAATTTTATTACTACTTATTTATGTACGCGGTGTATGTGAGAACACACAGGTGCCACCATGCACTTGTGGAAGTCAAGGTCAACTTCCAGGAGTTGGTTCTCTCCTACCATGTACTTGTAATAACAAATAATTTGATCTAACTTGTGATGTCAGGCTTGGTGGCAAGGGCTTTTACCCGCTAAGCCATCTCACTGGCCCTCCAGTCCTTTCTTTAAAAGTTTTATTTTGAGGGGGCTGGAGAGATGGTTCAGTGGTTAAGAGCACTGGCTGCTCTTCCAGAGGATCCAGGTTCAATTCCCAGCATCCACATCGCAGCTTACAACTGTCTATAACTCCAGTTCTGGGGGATCCCACACACACACCCAGACATACATGCAGACAAAACACCAATACATATGAAATAAATCATTAAAATTTTATTTTGAGTCAGTCTCAGAAAATGTCCCAGGCTGGCCTTAACTCATATTGCAGACATGTAGGCCTTGAACTTTTGATTTTCTTGCCTCAGCCTCCTGAGTAGCCGGCATCACCAGGTCTATACCACCAGACTCAGCAACCCCAAAGCCTGCTGACCTAGGTTTCCCATCAAAATGGGTCACCCTGACTGGTACCCTCTTTCTCTCTCCAGCCTGTTGCTTGCCCACCTGCCAGGCTAGCGCCCCGCAAATCTCCCGAGAGGCCATGACCAAAACCTCCCGGAGAACTTACGGACAGCAGATACCAATCATAGTCTGATTTGGGATGAGGAGTCTCTCGATGCCACTAGATCAGGTCCTTGTCAGATGGGCAGGGACTGTTGTCCCTTGCCTCCAAATCAGAGGAGATTCTGTCATCTACAGCATGTGAAGCAGGTGCCAGGCCCACCTGGGAATGCACACCAGATCCCATTAGGATAGCTTAGGTTTCCTGAAGGCTCTGAGGATATACAACCACCATTCTCCTGCAGTCTCTGCTAAAGTCTCATGTGGTTCCACTAGCCAGCTCAAGCCATGGGAATCTGAGAGCTGAACACTTCAGGTACACCTCGACTGTTTGTTCTCAACCACTTGGTGGTAGGATTGGGGGTGGGGGTCAAATATGAAAGGGCCAAATTGCTTCCCTGAGAAGTGGCTCCAGGTGATGCCCTTTCTGTCAGGGCTGGAGAGTTCCACTCTCTTGGCTGGGTTACCGCCTCACTGATGTGGACCATTCCTAGACAGAAGCCGAGAATAGTTGGAGCAAATGAGTTATATGGGGAGCTACCTCCCAGAGCCACCGCCGGCATGGGGCGGCCTTAACTGTGCTGGAAAGCACTTGCTGACAGGCAAGGCCAAGAGGTGTGGCAGAATCAAAAACACAGAACAGTTCCAGATGTGACCGTGCATGTCTGAATCCCAGCATTCAGGAGACTGAGACAGGTGATAAGCACAAGTTCGAGCCTAGGCTGCACAGTGGACACCAGATGAGCCAATACTACATAGAAAGATCGTCACAAAACAAAGCTGCAAGCTATTTCTTCCTGCACACGGTTGTTCAGCTCTCTTCTCCCGCCCCCTATGTGTCATTCAAGCTTGCTCCTACTCTTTATGTCTGACTGGCTTGTACTGGCTTAGCCAGAAGTATTATTTGGCTTGGCTATAGCTAGTCTTCAGTGTGGTCTGGCCATGGTAGGCAGGGAAGGAGAGACATCTATGCAAGACCAGAGTGTCCTGCTGAGCAGAATCCAGCCTCACCTGATAAGCTCTGCTTCCTCCTACTCAATAAACATTCTTGGGCCAGAGGATCAGGTAGAACACCACACTGACAGAAACAATAATTGTAGAGTACTTTGGACCTCTGCTAGATCAGCTCAGGTGTCACCTGGGACACAGTGTGATGGCAATGCAGAATCGTGGGACCTGACCTGGATCCATTAAATGAGAATCTGCTATGAAGCTGAGTGTGGGTGAACACATCTGTACTCCCAGGAACTCGGCCGGCAGAGGCAGAAAAACCTCAAGTTCTAGGCCAGCTTGAACGTAGTGAGAACCTATCTCAGAAACTCCCAGGGCCTATCGTTGAGTGGCACAGTCCTTGCCTAGCATGCACAAGCCCTGGGTTCATTTCCAGCACAGAAAACAAAAGCATTGGCAGAGGAGGGAAGAAGGTCTGCTTTTAGCAAGACACTCCCCCCCCCCCCGACACACACACACACACACATGAGATTCAGAGCATCTCAAACTCACAGAGATCCGCCTGCCTCTGCCTCCCGAGTGTGCCACTACCACCCGGCCACGTTTCACTTTTGTTCTTAAAAGGTTAAGGGGTGCTGGACAGTGGTGGTGCACGCCTTTAATCCCAGCACTCGGGAGGCAGAGCCAGGTGGATCTCTGTGAGTTTGAGGCCAGCCTGGTCTACAGAGCAAGTTCCAGGAAAGGCGCAAAGCTACACAGAGAAACCCTGTCTCGAAAAACAAAAACAAACAAAGAAACAAAAAAAGTTAAGAGGTGTTGGGCATTATTGCGAGAGATGGCTCAGTGGTTAAGGGCACTGGCTGCTCTTCCACAGGCCAGATTAGGCCCCCAGATCCTGGGAACATGGCAGCTCACATCTCTAGTCCCAGGATCTAGCCCTCTCACTGGCCACCACAGGAACTGCACACACGGTGCACAGACACAAATGC
The DNA here is from genome assembly GCF_903995425.1 of Onychomys torridus. Taxonomy (NCBI): domain Eukaryota; kingdom Metazoa; phylum Chordata; class Mammalia; order Rodentia; family Cricetidae; genus Onychomys; species Onychomys torridus. The sequence continues at coordinate 5,813,508 of NC_050458.1, read as the reverse complement.
AGACAAAAAAAAAAAAAAAAAAAAAAAAAAATCCTGTGCATAAAATTTTAAAAAAGCCTTAACATTTTTGTTGATTTTGAGATTATAATTTAATTTTTAAGGCTACGCAAGAGTGATAACTGAGGGTCTCAAGACATGCCAGGTATCTGTGGGTAGAATTTAGGGGTCTATGAAGCTGACAGGAAAATTTCAGCATCTTTATTTTCAATTTTCAAACTTTAACCAAACTCCAACATTTTCTTCCCTCTGCTGGTAGGGAACAAACCACAGTAGTGTCAGCAGGACCTCCGACTTTGTTCCTAACAGAAACCCCAGACGTCCACAGTGCACCCCAGCCACTGCAGGTCCACAGCCACTGCAGGTCCACAGCAACTGCACGTCCACAGTGTACCACAGCCACTGCACATCACAGTGTACCACAGCCACTGCATGTCCATAGTGTACCACATCCACTGCACGTCCACAGTGTACAACAGCCACTGCACGTCCACAGTGTACCACAGCCACTGCACATCACAGTGTACCACAGCCACTGCATGTCCACAGCCACTGCACATCACAGTGTACCACAGCCACTGCATGTCCACAGTGTACCACATCCACTGCACGTCCACAGTGTACCACAGCCACTGCACATCCACAGCCACTGTACATCCACAGTGTACCACAGCCACTGCACATCCACAGCCACTGCACATCCACAGTGTACCACAGCCACTGCACGTCCACAGCCACTGCATGTCACAGTGTACCACAGCCACTGCACATCCACAGTGTACCACAGCCACTGCACGTCCACAGCCACTGCATGTCACAGTGTACCACAGCCACTGCACATCCACAGTGTACAACATCCACTGCACGTCCACAGTGTACCACAGCCACTGCACGTCCACAGTGTACCACAGCCACTGCACGTCCACAGTGTACCACAGCCACTGCACATCACAGTGTACCACAGCCACTGCATGTCCATAGTGTACCACATCCACTGCACGTCCACAGTGTACAACAGCCACTGCACGTCCACAGTGTACCACAGCCACTGCACATCACAGTGTACCACAGCCACTGCATGTCCACAGCCACTGCACATCACAGTGTACCACAGCCACTGCATGTCCACAGTGTACCACATCCACTGCACTTCTACAGTGTACCACAGCCACTGCACGTCCACAGCCACTGCACATCCACAGTGTACCACAGCCACTGCACATCCACAGCCACTGTACATCCACAGTATACCACAGCCACTGCATGTCCACAGCCACTGCACATCCACAGTGTACCAAAGCCACTGCACGTCCACAGCCACTGCACATCCACAGTGTACCACAGCCACTACACGTCCACAGTGTACCACAGCCACTGCACGTCCACAGCCACTGCATGTCCACAGTGTACCACAGTCACTGCACGTCCACAGCCACTGCACATCACAGTGTACCACAGCCACTGCACGTCCACAGCCACTGCACATCACAGTGTACCACAGCCACTGCACATCGGGACCTCACCTGTGCCCCGCACGGCTGTGCTTGTTAGAGCCACACTAGATCCTGTATTAGCCCAGGAGCCCTGGAGAGCTAAATGACCATTTCATGTTCAGATGATTTGATAACTGCCAACTGGTCAAAGGTTTCCTTTGCATTCTTACAGAGTCCATTTGTCTTTGGTGTTTGTTTGGGCTTGGTGAGAGCCGACCTGACATTCATTTTCTGCCTGTTACCAGCGGCTGACAGTGCTGGTTAGCACTTACAGCCGTAAAGGCTCCGGTGCTGTGTTCAGGGCTGATTTCCTGGAAGACTGCACTCTGCAGCCTGGCTTCTTGGCGTGGGAGCTAAAGACACCAAGGGAGAGCAGGGGGACCCTCCCTCCTCCAAAACGTCAGCACTGGAAAGATTTCAATTGAAGATGCCATATAAGTTGGGTGGTGGTGGTGCATGCCTTTAATCCCAGCACGCGGGAGGCAGAGCCAGGCAGAACTCTGTGAGTTCGAGGCCAGCCTACACAGAGAAACCCTGTCTCGAGAAAAAAAAAAAAAAAATGACACCATACAAGGGCCAGGGATAGAGTTCTGTGGTAGAATGCTTATCTAGCAAATGTGAGACCCTGGGTAATAAAGTAATAGTAGTAGTAGTAATAATAATAATAGTAATAATAAAACTGTGTGCACATATATTTCAGTGCTCTTATTTAAGAACTGGGAACTATAGCTCAGTGGTAGAGTGTGTGCCTTAAAATGCCACCACTGGGCAGAGAGGACATCATCCATAGCTTCCTCGGGTGACTCAGCCTTCTGCAACAGAGAAGGCAGACATTTGGCCTTTGAAACAGAATACCCGTGACACCGGACACAGTTACAGGACACTGGTCTGTTTTACCCAAGTAAAAGCAACTGGATTATTTCAAGAAAGTGGAAGCCCACACTTTTAAGCAAATCCTAACAGCTCTACCTTTATAATTTTTATGTGCAGGGAGCTCTTCATAATAGCTTATGTCTTAGAAAAATTAATTGGACTAGAGGTACGGCTCAGTGGTACAGTGTTTGCTTGGCATGTTCTGTCACTGTCACTGGAAAAGGGAAGAGATAACGAAATAGTTTTAAAAGTTTAGTAGTGGTAGTATTTGGGGGGAGGGAGGGAGGGAAGGAGAGAGGGAGGGAGGGAGGGAGGGAGGGCGAGAGAGAGAAAGAGAGAGAGAGAGAGAACACCACAGAGAGCCTGTGGAGTTAGAGGACAAGTTCCAGGAGTTAGTTCTCTTCTTCCCCTGGAGGTTCTGGGATCGAACTCAGGCATGGCAAGTGCCTTTATCTGCTGAGCTGCAGAGTAACCTTGTTGGCCCCAAGTAGCTAATTTTTATGGTATGCACAGGAGGGAAGTGAGAAGGCAGAGAGAGGTGCGTATTAAAATGCTAATAGTGAAGCCAGGCAGAATAGCACACTCTTGCAATTCCGGCTCTCAGAGGACTGAGGCAGGAGCATCTTGCAGCCTTCCCCCTCCTTCAGCCTCCCCAGGGTTTCCAGGCTCCACGGTATGACAGCTTTCATTTTGTAAAACTCCAGGAGTGATTCTGTTTTACTGCCCGAGGAACCTTGAAAAGCCACTTTGCTGACTCCTCACTTCTCAGGGGGGTAGAGAGAAGGCTGGAGAGTGGACAAATTTAATTGCTTTGCTAAAAAAAGCCCTCCAGCAGGTTGGTCAGTCCACAGTGCTTGCCTATTGTGAAACCCTGGTTGACTCCCCAGCATCGTATAAAACTGAGTGTGGGGTGCATGCCTGTGGTCCTGCTTCTCAGGAAGTGGAGAGAGCAGGGTCAGAATTTAAGGTCGTCCTCAGCTTCACAGAAGCTTAAAGACAAAACAAAAACCAACCGAGGAGATGGCTCAGGGGTAAGAATGTTTGTGCAAACACAAGAACCTGAGTTCAAATCCTGAGAACCCCAAGTAAAAGTCTGTGTGCACCTGAAACTCTGGTGTGGTGTGCTGTGGGTGTGAGGAAGATGGGGGTCACTGAGACATGCTGGCCTATAGCGTGGCTCCAGGTCTGTATTAGGAGACTCATGGAGTCAGATACCCAACATCTTTCTCTGACCTGCATACTCATGCATGTGTGTGCATACACATATACATGTGTACACACACTACATTCTCTCTCTCTCTCTTACACACACACACACACACACACAGCAGGGGCTTTGGGGAGAGCCCAGGAAATTCCACCCGGGCAGCTGTTTATCACTGTTCATGACTCTGTGAGTCAGAGCTGGGCTGGGAAACTTCATCTCCTCTTCATGTGGTATTAGCTGGGCCTGAGGGATGGGGTGGAAGGTCCTGGGTGGCCTTGCTCTTGTGTAGGCATACTTTGACTATCAGTTGAGTGTCTTCCTCTCCAAATGACTACTCACCTCCAAATAGCCTCTCACTGTTCTGCAGGTTAGCCTAGGATTTAGTATCTAATTGCTGACTGTCAACAAGGTGAAGGGGGAAACATCATGTCTTATGCAGACCTGGGCTGGGAAGTCCTCAGGACCACCTTTGGTTCTGCTCATGTAAGCAAGTGATATATAATGACATATATGCATGAGAATGCCACAATAAGATCCACTATTCTGCATGATAACCCAAATTCAAAAAGAAAATGAAAACCTAGCAAGTTACACTCAGAATCAAGGTGGGGAAATGGAGAAGGTATGAATTGGCAAAGTTGTTTATCTGTTTTGGGAGAAAGACCGTTTCCCTACACAAAGCAGGCTGGCCTCTAACTTGCAGCCATTGCCTGCCTCTGCCTGCTGAGTGCTGGGATTACAGGCGTGGGCCACCACATCCTCTGTGGGCATCTTTAGAAAGAGATTTACTCATCTATAGCCAAACCACACTGAATGAGCCTGCTCTCGAAAGCTAAGCAGGACTGAGCTTCATCAGCAACCGCATGGGAGACATGATTTACTCGATAAAGAGAGTTAAAGATGAAAAAAATACATCTTCTGTTCCCTTGAGATAGAGTCTGTATAGACCAGCCAGGCCTCACTCATTATGCAGTACAAGCGGCCTGGACCTTGTGATTCTCCTGGTCAGTCTCCTGAGTGCTAAAATCACCAGGCCTTGTTTAAAGTTTTTCTTTGTCTGGGTTTTTAATTCCAACACTCAGGAGGCAGAGGCAGGTGGATCTCTGAGTTTGGGGCCAGCCTGTTCTAACCTGTCTCAAAAAAAAAAAGTTGTTTTTTTCTTCTCATAAAGAATGTGGGAGCTGACCAGAGGAAGGGCGGGGGAGCTGTGAAGTGAGGAGAGAGCCACTGTCCTTCGGGGACACGGCCACTGGTAGGCTGCCCATGCCCCAGTGAACAGCTGCACATCCACATGCATGCACGTACAGACAGCTGACTGGACTCTAAAGGTAACAACGGAGACAACAGCAACAAGAGAACACATGAATTAGAAGGGTGATGGGGAATGGGGCCCTGGGGGGTGGGAGATAATGGGACATGGCTATGAACAAAATACACTACAGATTTTCAAGGAATATTATCAAATCAGTTTACCAAACAAACAATAATACTGCTGGGCGGTGGTGGCGCACGCCTGTAATCCCAGCACTCAGGAGGCAGAGGCAGGTGGATCTCTGTGAGTTCGAGGCCAGCCTGGTCTACAAAGCTAGTCCAGGACAGGCTCCAAAGCTACAGAGAAACCCTGTCTCCGAAAACAAAAACAACAACAACAACAACAACAACAACAAAAACAAAAACAACAAAAAACAAAGAATAGTACTAAATAAATTTAAAAGCATGTGTGACAGTTCATCTTTCTTCTTTCTTTCTTTTTTTTTGTTGAGACAGGGTCTCGCTATGTAGCCCCAGATGTCCTAGAACTCCCCATGTTGACTAGGCTGGCCTCAGCTCAGAGATCTATCTCTCAAATGCAGGGACTAGAGGTGTGCGCCGCCACATTCAAGTGTGATAATTCATCTTCGTTAACTTGATAGACTACAGTGGTCTTGGAAACGCACCTTGGGGTGAGTCTCCAGGGCGTTCCCAGGAAGGTTTACGTGAAGACACGACCCACTGTGAGTGTGGGCAGTACTATGACCCCGGGCTGGGTCCTAACGATGGGAAGAAGAAAGGGAGCTGAGTCTGCATTCACTGTCTCACTGTGGACACAGTGTGACCAGTCATTGGTGTTGCTGGGGCCACGCAGTCCCCCTTGAGTCGTTTTGGTGGGGCATTTGATCACAGGTACGAGAAAGGCAATTACTATACCGTGGTAATGAACCTAACATTCACCAGTCAAGGGCCCTGCTCTTCCCTCTGCTCCCAACTCCAGCAGTCTCTCCACTCACCTTCCTCACTTCTCATCTCCACTTACGTGCCACCAGGCCACCACATCCAGCAAAACCTACGGGATGGAGTTCCTGCCCATCACCCTGGGCCAGTACCTCCCCGTCCATGTGCGTGCATCCGCTTTTCTTTGTTTTCCCTTTTCCATTGGAGTTTCTTCTGTTCCTAACTGCGGATGCCATGAGGATCCTTGACTTTGCATCTCCAGTCCACACATTATCCTGCCCTAAACCCCAGCTCTGAGACAATGCCACTTCTAGACATCTCTGTCCCACGTGCCACACAGATCCTGACCTCTGCATGCCCTAAACCAGCTCATCAGGACTGGAGAGCCAGCTCGAGGCTGAGAACACGCACCGCTTTTGCAGAGGATCTGAGTTAATTTCCCAGCACCAATGACAGGCAATTCACAAACTCTAACTCCAGCTCCAGGGGATCCAATGCCCTCTTATGGCCACTGACCCCTCCCATACACATAATTTTAAAAAATAAATCTTCTTTGTTTTTTTAAAATTAAACCAACTTGACAATGGCTTCCTGTACTCCACAACCCATGACTTTTCTATGGTCCCTTCTTCTAATGTGGCATTAGATTGTAGTGGGTAGCCATCCAGCATTGGCCTGGAAGTTCCAACCCCCATTGAGGCTTCGGTAATGGTCATGCCCACAAGGCAGGGCTGGGGGGAGGAAGCTGAAGACCCAGGATGGAGAGGAGAGGCTTCTCTTGGTTCTGGGACCCTGGACGCTGGAGGTAGACCGAGCAGAGTTCTCCAGAGAACACTGCTGGACTGCGCCATACCTTTGCCAGACCCTACAACCTATCCCTTCATTTGTAAGTTACCCCTCAAAATAAACCTCCCTTTTAACTACGTGGAGTGGCCTTAATAGTTTCACCAATATTAGATCCAGCAATCTTTTCCCATACCCTCTCCTTCCTTATCCCTATATCCAGTTACCAAGTCATATCTCTGTCCCAGCCTCTCCAGGCCTACCTCTACTTCCTTTCTTCAGGCTTCATTTTGGCCACCTACACCTCAACACTGGTGTCAGACACCCCCACCCACTACCCCTGACTCCTCAGGTCCATTCTCCACACTGGGCTAGAGTGAGCAACCTATATGACTGTGATCTCTAAGACTTACCCGCACCATCCCTGGGACCAAAGTTCTCCTACATCCATTCAACAGCACACACAGGACTAAGCTCCTCATCCTGTTTCCCGAGTGTGTGACTCAGGTTTTTAGCGTATACTGAACCGCTGGTGCTCTCCACTCTAGGCTTTGAGGAGTAACTCAGGGACCCTTTTCTGACACTTTCCTAGACAACCCCTAAACCTGTGCACGCCCTCTCTTGCCATCTTCCAGAATGTAGCAATGACTACAGTTACTTGCTTCTCACACTATCCAAAAAGATCCTTCAACACAGGATCTTTTTTTTAATGATAGTTCTTTAGTGTTCAGCTAATGCCTGGTAGATGGTAGGGCAATGACAGGGGATGAGACTCGGTGGCTATAAGCATCAAAGAGAAGCTGGTTGGCAGGTACAATGTGTTCCAAGATCCGTAACTAAAGTGGGGGATCACTACCTTCCTTCCTTCCCTATCCTGACTGAAGGGAATGAGATACTATTAACAACAAGGGTCAGCATCTGAGGTACCACTTACGACTGCCCAAACTCCTCTCTTACCCATGCCCAAGATGACTATTCTATAAAGGGTCTTGTAACAGCACAAATTAAGACAAGGGTATGGAATGACTCATATCCCACTCAAATATTGGTCCACATTCTGTCTTGTAATCCCAGGGGGTCTTCAGAGACAATCTATAATTTCATTTTCTGCATTGGAAAAAACATACCAAGTGCCTATTATAGAACAAATATTAAATAAGAAAGAATTAAGGAGCTGGGCATAGCACTGGGGGGCTGAGGAAGGAGACTTGCGAGAGTCCCAGGCCAGCCTGGGTGTATACATGGGGGACATCATGAAGTGGCCACCATCTTATAGGAGCTTAGATCTAGGTGGACCATGGCAGGTTTCAGTATTATAAAATAGGTTTTGCAATAAGATGTAATAAGCGCTTTACTTCTAGCATAAGGTACTTATGGAGCAGAGGCAGACAAATAATTCAGCCTGGAGTTATCAAGGAAGGCTTCCTCTTCCCCAACGTGGCAAGGGAGCAAGAACCCTGAAACCAAAAAGAAAAAGGGCCCTTTGGGTAAAAATAAAAATACACTCTTCCAAGACAGTCTCGCTTCTTTGCACCATACAGAAAACTCGTATTTCATTCCATAGCCTGGAAATTCCTCAGTAGTCAGTCTCCACCTGAAACTCACTGTACAACCCAGGCTAGTCTCAGAATTTATCTTGCATTAGCCTCCCAAATGCTGGGATTAAACTTTTTTTTTTTTTCCCCCAAGACGGGGTTTCTCTGTGTAACAGCTTTGGCTGCCCTGAACTCAATTTGTAGACTAGACTGGCCTGGGATTCACAGAGATCGCCTGCCTCTGCCTCCTGAGTGCTGGGATTAAAGGCAGGGATCAAACTTTAAACCTTAATGTAAAGCAGGGTATGCTGGCATACTCCTGTAATCCCAGAATTTGGAAGGTAGAGGCAGGAGAATCAAGAGTTCAAGGCCTGTCTATTGGCCAGACTAGAACACACAGATGCTCAGTAACATTTGTTGAATGCAGTGGGTAAATTATCCGAGGCGTGAACATCAAAGTGTTTATTGAACGGGGGTGCGGTATGAAGACGTGAAAATACACTATATGATGGTTCAGAGCAAAGGGAGAACTTAGTAGACCGTTGGAAAGGTTGAAAAAGTACCTGGAGACTCCTGGTTCATAAAGGGGTGGCCTCTGATTTCCTGATAACAACAGACAAAGGTCATTTGTTTAAATAGGTAGTGTTGTGATCAGATCTTAACTTTTAGCATAGAATCTGGGCACTGGGAAACAAGCTGGGGTGTGGGTGGATGTCCTGGGATTACAGATAGAAATAGCTTCATCCAAGCAAGAGGGGAAACCCCTCAGCCAGGTGTCTGCCTGGTGCCCATTATCCAGGCCCCTGGGAGGCTGTGGCAGGAGGGTTGTTTTGTATGCTCTACATAGCCAGTGTCAGGCCAGCCAGGGCTACATAGTGAGACCCTGTCTCATAAGAAAAGAAGGGAGGAGGCTGAAGACAGGCAGACGAGCAACACTGTAAAGCAGGCAGTAAGTAGATGTTTCCACGACAAAGCTGCACGGGGCTGGGGACTAACTGGATCTCACTTACATTTTGAGGGAGGTGACGGGCTGGATGGGCAATGAGGAACTCTTAAGACCGCACACCAAGTTTTAGATTTGGCCATGTTGGGTCTGAAGTGCCTAGGGAACGGCTTTCTCTGAATCTCCAGAACCTGTCTCCCCCTCCACCCCACCCCACCCCACCCCGCCTTCCTACCCTTTTCTTCCCTGTTTCCTGTAGTGATCACCCAAAGTCCTGAATGCTCCCTACAACTCAGCGTGGAGGGCACCACGCCAACAGAACCCACATTCTCGAAGACACAGGATTCGGGCTTGGGGGGTCTGGCTGTGACAACTCCAGGGGGTGGCTCCCTGACAGGAAGGCAGGCAGGCCTGCTGCTGGGCACACACAGGAGCTTCCTGCGCTGCAGCAGGTGCCCGGGCCAGCTGCTCCAACCCTTCAGGCTCAGATCAACAGGATGGGCCAGCCCAAGCGGAAGGAAGCCTGCAGGGAGGGACACTCCTGCAGACAGAAGCAGGGGCACCGGGTGGAGGGAGGCAGGAAGAGCTGCCTGGGTTGCTGAGCTGGCGCTCCTCCAGCGGATTCAGAGCAAGCAGTGACAGGAGGCCATTCAGTCATCTTCCCCCGCCCCCACCCAGGGCCTCGCTGGCCATGGTATTATCATTACTCTTGTGCTGCTGGCTGGCTTTAGGTATAGCAGAAGGAGCCATGAGATGGTGGCAGGGTGGGCGGCCTCTTTTAGCCATTCTGTGGAGACTGGGCAAGGGCAGCATTAGCCCCTTTGGTCGCGCAGGCCGAGAAAGCCCGCAGGAGGGCAGTGACTTTTGTCTCCCGACCCGCCTGTCCCAGGGAGAAGATAAAATCTCCAGTTTGCTTTAAGCCCCGTTATCACTGCCTGGGGCTCCAACAGCTGCTGTGAACCCGCACGAACGGTCAGGGGGGCGGGGCAGTAGGGCGCCAGAGAGGAGCCAAGGGCCCTGGACTGGGAGGCCACAGCCCCCGCCCCGGCTGCTGCACCCGCGGCTTCCCGTTAAGCTCAGCTCGCCTCCGAGCCTGGAGTGGTGGAGGGGGCAGGGTCAGGAACCCCACCGTCAGACAGCCGCTCCTCACCCCATCCCCGAAAGCAGGGCGTCGGCGGAGGCCGCGGTCCCGCGGGAGGGGAGGCGGGGTCCGCTTTGGAAACGGCGCGTACAGTGTATTCTGAACTCCCAGGACGCCGTGCTCACACTCGACTCTGCCACCCAGCACCCGGGGCTCGGGCCACGCCACCGGGCCTACGTAGGGCACGGGCTTCCCGTAGTCCCCACACCAGCCGCCCCGGAGGAAGGACGGGAGGGACGCGCAGAGGCGGGCCCTGCTGCCGGGGCCCGTGCTGCAGATCGGGGGGGACGAGCCAGCGCCCGCCGCCTGGGCGTGGGCGGCGGGTGCGAGCAGGTGTCTGCTCCGTGACAGGGCTCCCCGCCGTCGCCGCCCCGGTTCTCCCGTCCTCACGGCTCAGAGTGACAAAACCCGGCGGCAGGAGGCTCGGGAATGCCGCTCGGCGGTGCCCCCGGCCGCTGCCTCCACGCCAGACCCACGAGGACCGCTCGCGCCGGCAGAGGCAGTCCCCGGGCTCGGCCCCGCGCTCGCCGCCTCCGCCTCCCCTCCCCTCCTCGCTCGGGGTCCCGCCCACTCCCTGGCGGGCCCGGGCGCGGCGGGCGCGAAGGGGACGGGGCGGAGCGGGCGTCCCTCCCCACCCCCCACGTGGGGCCGGCTCCCCGCAGAGCCTGGACGCCGCCGCCACCGCGCCCCTCGGCGGGGCCCCGCCCCCGGGGCATGGGCGGGGGCCCGAAGGCTGGGGCTGGGCGAGGGGCGTCACGGAGTCAGGTGGTCCCCGGAGTTCCCCGGGGCAGGACCGCGGGAACACGGCGCCTCGGGTTGTGTACACGCTCCACTGACAGAGCTTCTTGCAGCCGGGCAGCCGCTGATCACGCGTGGCCCCGCGAGCCCATTGGCGGAAGCCTCACACACCTTTGCCGCTGATTGGCCGGCGCCAGGCCCCGCCCCCTCCCCCGCCCGCGGCGCGGGGTAGGCAGAGCGGCTACCTGAATGGGGAGGGGGGCAGACAGCGCGGAGCGCGGTGGCGTCGACGTCTGGTGTCTCCGTGCGCCCGTCTGTGGCTTAGGCAGCCCGCGGCCAGGCAGCTCGCAACCTGCGGCCGGGCGACCGACCATGCTGAACTTCGGCGCTTCTCTCCAGCAGGCTTCGGTGAGTCACCTGGGGATGCTGGTCCCTTCGTGCCGCGCTCAGGGCCCGGGAGCCAGCCCCGGGCGCGAAGCCAGAGCCCCGACATCAGCCACGCCTGAGGACTCGGGCTGCAGCGGGGTCGTGCCAGGGTGCCCTGCCTGCAGGCTGGGTGTGTATCGTCGAGGGCATGGGCAGAGAAGGGGGTCGGGAGAGGAAGCCCGGGACCTGGACCAGGGGGAAGAGCGCTCTTGTGCCTGCGTGCCCAGCCGACCAGGGGCAAGTCTCGGGGGCGACCCGAGGAGGCGTGTGAGCTGGAGGGGCTGCCTCCCTGGAAGCGCGGTGGAGCCGGAAGCGCAGCCCTGCACCTGGCACCGGCGGGAGATGCCCCCGTCTGCACCGGGAGTGCGACCCGGGCCGGCAAGGGCTGCTCTTGAGCTGTGCACCCCAGAGGCGGGCGCCTGCTCGTCGGGGAGGAGGGGTGCTGCCAGGTGGGGACCACACGGCTAGTCCGGCCCGCGGCTGGGGGGAGGGGGCGGCCGGCGTCGCGCGGGGGATGGATGGCACGCGGCTCCCGGGCCGCCAGGGCCCGCGGCACCCCGCAGACGTCGGGAGGGGACTCCATCCCCGGCGGAGGCAGGTGGCCGCCCAGGGATTACTCCCGACAGCTGGGCGGGGGAGCGAGGACCGCGAGACGCGGGGGCCGCGTGTCGAGGCGGGAGCCGTGGGGCCGCGCGTCTGGAGCCCGGCGCCCGTGGGCGCCGCACGTCTGGGAGCCCGCAGAGCCGCGGCTCGCCAGGGCCGGGGCCGCCGGGAGCACGAGCGAGCGTGGGGGGCGCCGCGCCTGCGGGAGACGCGGGTGGGCCGAGGTCCCCGCGGGCCGGGTGGGCGGAGCGCCCCGGGCTCCGAGCGGCCGCCGCTCCCGGGAGGAGGGCGGCGGTCGGGCTTCCGCGGGGACCCGGCTCCTCCTCCCTCAGTGGGGCGGAGGCCCGGGCCGGGCGGCGAGAGGGTGCCACCCGGGGAGCTCCTCGTCCCCGAGTGACCCAGCCCCGGCCTCCGCCAGGGGCGGGAGCGAGGCCCGGCCCTGCTGTCGGTTCCTAAGGGAACCGCGGCCGGGGGAGGTGGAAGGGGCGGGCGCCTCCGGAGCCGCGCCGCCCAGCCTCGCGCCGCCCCGGCGCGCACTGGCGAGCGGTTGGCGGCGGCGCCCGCGGCCCCTCCCCGGCCCGGCGGGGGCGGGGGCCCGCTCGGGAAGTAGGGGAAAGGTGACGGCGCAGCGATCCCCAGTTCACGTTTCCTGCGCCGCCGGAGCAGCCGCTGATCACGCTTTGTTCACATGCCTCGCCCCCTCCTCCGCGCGCCCCCGCCCGGGGCCGCCCAGCCAATCCCGGCGCGGGCCGCGGGCCGGCTGGCCAATGGCAGGGGCGGGGCGCGGGACGTGCGCGCGGCGGGCAGCGTTCCCGGTGACTCACCCGCCGGCCTCATTGAGGTTAGGGCGGCCCCATCCGTTGGTCCCCGCCAGCGAGGATCTCCCCCGCCGGCCTCCTGCGCCCCGCCCCCGCCCGGCTTCCCCTTCCTGCCTCGCACCGGCTCTTTGCGCCCCTCCCAGCTTCCCTTCCCGGCGCACGTTCTTCACCCCTGCCTGCCTGCCTGCCTGCCTTTCCCCCCCACCCCTTTCTTGGCGTTGGTGCCTGGAGGCTTTCTTACACTTGGTCCTTCATGCATTGCAGCTTACATAAAGGCGCGAACGGTTATGCAATTACATTGTTAGTAATATTTCAAGAACAATGTCTGCTTTCTCAATAGGAAGATAGACTTCAAAAAAAAAAAAAAAAGCTCTAAGACTAGCTTTGCCATGTCGTTTTATTTATAAGGTTTTGCTCTGACATTTTGAGCGAGGCTGGCCCTGAACTTGTTCTATAGCCAAAGCTGGCCTTGAACTCTTGTCCTAATGTCTCTGCCTCCCATTTTGTAAGGCTTCTCATGATTGTTGCAACCTTACTGTGATCAGAAGGAATGGCAAGTTCTTTTTAAAAGGAAAATAGAGATGGTGGGTGTTAACTTTTGAAATGCAGCTCAAAGAGCTTTTCATTTAAAACTGTTAAGGTTGAAGGAGTTGCACACACACACACATAAACTGTTATCGAGCCGTTTTAAATAAATTAAAACCAACTGGTACACTCTGAGTAGTTTTCGTTTTTCCAAATTGTAAGCACATTAAAATTTATGCCTGTCTGGTCCTTTATGGTACAGCAAACCATAAAATAATAGATTTTTTTGACACTTGGCCAAAATAAAACTGAATGTTTTCCGCCTTTGGTGGTTTTCTGTGTGTTTTGTTTCTTGAGATGCAGCTTCTGACTGCTTGGCCTCCACGGTCCTGAGGTTACACATGTATTCCACCATGCCTGGCTAGATTTTTTTTCCCATTTATTTTACTTGATCTTCACCATACATGATGAAGTTGCCAGTTTCAGACCTCAGATAACTGGATCTAACTTTTCACTTGGAAGTAGTTGGCTTTAAGTCAGATTGCATTTCAGGACCAGCGCTGGCCTTGGTTCCCTTGCTGCAATAAGGTGGCATCCTTTAAATTCAAAGGGTGCTTTAAAAACAACAAAAGGTGGTAGACGCTGCCATCGAGTAATGAGAAGTGTGCTGATAAACTTTAACCTTTGTTTTTACAGGAGGAGAAAATGGAGATCATCTCTGAAAAGCTGAAAGAGAGTGTGTACTCGTGGGACAAGACGGAGAAGAGTGACTTTGAAGCCGTGGAAGCGCTTATGTCCATGAGCTGCGACTGGAAGTCTGGGTTCAGGAAATACCTTGAGCACAGGCCTGTCACCCCAGTGTCTGACACCTCAGAGGAAGAGAGCTTGTTTCCTGGGACTCCTGACCTTCACACGATCCCAGCCTTTGTGAGTACTCTTAAGTGGGCATAAATTACAGCGTTTTGTTAGTATTTACGTAATGAATTCTTAATTTCTCACGGTGTTTCCCTCTGTAGTGTTTGACGCCGCCTTACAGCCCCTCTGACTTTGAACCCTCTCAAGTGTCAAATCTGGTGGCACCAGCGCCATCTACTGGCCACTTCAAATCTTTCTCTGATGCTACCAAGGCTCCGGCTATGGCTCCTTTCAAAGAGGAGGAAAAGAGCCTTGTGGCTGCCCCACCCCTCCCTAAGGCCCAGGCCACCAGTGTCATCCGGCACACAGCCGATGCCCAGCTGTGTAACCACCGATCCTGCCCCGTGAAAGCAGCTAGCGTCCTCAGCTATCAGGACAATTCTTTCCGAAGAAGAACCCACCTAAACGCTGAGGCCTCCAGAAAGAACATACCCTGTGCTGCCGTGTCACCAAACAGACCCAAATGTGAGCAGAATGCCGCCGCCGCCGCCGCCATGGCAGAGGGCGACAAGAAGGCAGGTGCTGCGCTGTATGACCTCGCTGTCCCTTCCTCAGAGACAGTCATTTGTCGGTCACAGCCAGCTCCTGCGTCCCCAGTGCAGAAGTCAGTGTTAGTCTCTTCACCTACGGTACCCACTGGGGCAGTGCCCCCGATGCCTGTCATCTGCCAGATGGTCCCCCTTCCTGCAAACAACTCCGTTGTGACCACGGTTGTCCCCAGCACTCCACCCAGCCAGCCCCCGGCCCTCTGCCCACCTGTGTTGTTCATGGGCACCCAAGTGCCCAAGGGCACCGTGATGTTCGTCGTGCCCCAGCCTGTTGTTCAGAGCCCCAAGCCTCCAGTGGTGAGCCCCAATGGCACCAGACTGTCTCCCATCGCCCCTGCACCTGGATTCTCCCCTTCAGCCGCAAGAGTCACTCCCCAGACTGATTCATCCAGAGTGAGGAGCCATGTCTGTAGCCATCCAGGATGTGGCAAGACTTACTTTAAAAGTTCCCATCTGAAGGCACACGTAAGAACACACACAGGTACTGCCCATGTGTACTCTGTATTTGAAATGAGTGTTTGACTGTGATCACAAATACAAACGAGGGTATTGAAGGATTTGTTTGGTCTGTAAGCTTGGCGGATGGTAAAGTGTCTTTAAAATGGTTAAATTTGTCCCTGGGCCTAGCGGCACACTCTTGTGATCTTAACAATTGGAAAGTGGGGTCAGAAGCAGCAGCGTGCATCTGGTAATGTGTGTTATTACTCTGCCTCCCAAGGGGTTTTAGGCGTATGTCATCATGCCAAGAACACCTAGTAATAATACTTGGATAATTTATAAACTGACCAGCTCTCAACTTTAAATTATATCTCCATGTATAGCTCTAAATGTGGTAGAGTGTAGCATCCAGAGGCTCGTCCGTGTGTGGTAACCATCTGGCTTTCTTTGTCTCAGGGGAAAAGCCTTTCAGCTGTAGCTGGAAAGCCTGTGACAGAAGGTTTGCTCGCTCTGATGAGCTGTCCAGACACCGGCGAACCCACACAGGCGAGAAGAAATTTGCCTGTCCTATGTGTGACCGGCGGTTCATGAGGAGTGACCATCTGACCAAGCATGCCCGGCGCCACCTGTCAGCCAAGAAGCTCCCAAACTGGCAGATGGAAGTGAGCAAGTTAAATGACATTGCTCTGCCTCCGACCACTGCTTCTGCACAGTGACAGGCCACAGATGAAGGACCAGGACTAACTTTGGTCAGTCAGGAGCCAGCGATGGGGTCAAAATGCTTCTGCACGTCTGTGGCCCTCCAGCAGGGGCTAAAGCAGAAGCCCCCTGGCCTGAGGGAGGCCAGCCCGGGTTAGAGAACAAGTACTCGGCCACAGGCAGGTCACAGAAGGGCAAGTTTCGTTTCTCACCACATAAAGAGATGAGAAAGCTTTATTCCTTTGAATAGCTTTGAAGGTTTCCGTGAGGTCAGCACAGGTTTTTGAATCATGTCTACATTGGGTACTTTGTTTTTGCAGTTTATACTTGAGGCCAGCTTTGCAGTGATTCTTCTAAAGCATTGGTTTCAAGAATCTAGAGGCTAGGAATTCCGGTACAGAGATGGAGCTAGGAAGTGAGTTTGTTTCCACAGAGATGACATCTTCTAGAGTTATCTTGTTTATTATTCCTCACCTTTCCAGTCAACTTCGTGGATGTAGTTCTTAAGTATATCTAAACTGTCATTTTTCCACTCTTGCTGGTATTTAAAGTTGAACAGCTGTACATTGTAAAGGGAGCCAAAGGATTGGAACCCTCATTAACTTAATTGCTTGGAAGTGCAGCTAAAAAAAATTGTTTGCATTTTTGTTTTGAAAGTTTTAACAACAACATTTAGGCATTTACTCTACTTTGGATTTTAGTTTGCCTGCGGCTTCTTGTGTAGATTTGAAAAGTGTATACCAATGTTTTTTCTGTAGACTTAAGATACACTGCACTTTGTTTAGAAAACAATCTGAAGATGAAAATATGTATTGTAAAGAAAGATGTCAAAAATCTGAGAGAACTCCTTGAGGAAGATGGCTTTATGTCATCAGTAAAGGATGCTTACGTCAAAGATACACTGTGTGCTTTTTCAAATTAGGAAGTTAATGACTCTTACAGAAGGACAGCTGTCCTCTTTATTTATAGGAGTTTTTCAGAATGTGGGACTTAGATAGGTAGAAAAATTGTTCTTAGACCATTCACCTCCAACTTGAAAGCAATGTTCACGATGCAGTTACGTGCTCAACCACCACAGGGTTTGGGCACCTTCCAAACTCACTGCGACTTTTCAAGTGTCACAACGTGGGCATACCTGCAGCTCTGGGGATCAGATCTGGGCCTTGCCTGTGTTCTGCAGGAGCTCTACCACCGAGCTGCACCCCCAGCCTAGAACAGGGATTTTTGATAACAGTGTTTCTGTTCTGTTGTAAAGTGGATAATACACTTGGTAGTAAAGGTGAATTGTTCCAACTATATAGTGAAAAGCTGTCACCATATCACTATACCTTCCCATTTAAACTGTTTCTGTATCTTGGGTGTAGGTTTCTGACATGCAAACTTGAACCCTTGAAAAAGATTTTTCTTAAAAAAGTTATAAAGAATTATGAGTTCCAATTTGCACAATACTTTTTGTTGTACTTTATACCTTGTTTACAATAAAGAGTTTCCTTTGGTATATGCAGTGGGTTTGTTGATTTGTTCAGATCCTATCTCCATCTCACCTCGATGTGGGTCTCAATTCACATTAGAACCTGAGGCCAGGCTTTGTTTTTTTGAGATGTGTGAGCCAGCCTATTACGACATTATTTTCAGGCGTTTTGTTGTTTTTGAGATGGATCTCACTATGTAAACCAGGCTGCAGCCTCTGCCTCCCACATGCTAGGGTTATAAGTGTGACATTTTAGCTTTTAAATATTCTTGTGCATTTTGATAATTTGAACTTCAAATATAGCTCTGGCCCTCAGTGAAACCATCACAGTGAGTTTACATGCAATGCAGTTGCTGTGGCCAATGAGAAAAAGGCTGCCCTGCTACCCAGAAGGGACCTCTGCAGTTAAATCACTCACACCAAGAAGTGATTCCTTAGGGCTGGAGAGATGGCTCAGGTTAAGAGCACTGGCTGCTCTTCCTAGAGGTCCTGAGTTCAATTCCCAGCAACCACATGGTGCCTCACAATCATCTTCAATAAGAGATCTGGTGCCCTCTTCTGGCCTGCAGGTTGAACACTCACTGTATACATAATAAAGAAATCTTAAAAAAAGAAAAAAATTATTAAAAAAAAAAGTGATCCTTAGATGGAGTGGGCATACTTAAGCAGCAAGAACGGCCACACCACCAACGGAGAGAAATACTTAGAGCTGTAAATAGGGTGTGATTTTTGTAAGGTCACTATTTTAGTTGGCCAAAAAATCTCACTATGCTCTTGAGAACATTACAAAGTCCAACTTAACCCCTGATCTGGCTTACTTTTTGAGACAAAGTCTCATTGTAGCCCAGACTGGCTGGGAACTTAGCCCAGGCTTTCCTCAAACTTGGAGCAATTCTGCCTCTGGAGTGCTCGGATTAGGTGTACATCACTATTCCAAGTTCAGATAACCTGGTTTTCTTAGACTTTGACCCACTGGTTGGTTGGTTGGTTTTCTACCATCCTTGTGTGGATCTTGCCTGAGGTAAGTTACTGTGGTATGATAATTCCTTCTTTGCATGTTTTTTGGGGTTCTGTAAGAAAGACTTGCTTATCTACTTAGTTATTCCTGTCAGTATTGATTTGTGGGTATGTATACCATTCCCTAAGTTATAAACACTTAATTTATCCTAGTGTGGCCCTTGGTAGCTCTGAGCAGTTAAACATTTTGATTGGCAGAGATGGGGAATCTGATTCAACCCATCCTTACCCCTGGAGTAACAGTCATTGTTTTGAGGAGTGGGAAAGTCTCACTGTAACTGTCTGGCCTTGATCTTGCCGTCCCCCCTGTCCCAGCCTAGTAACTGGTGTGGTTTTACTTTCTCTTTTGTGTTTTGAGACAGTCTTGTTTTCTCTGCCAGCCCTGCTAACTAGTATCTAACCTAGCATCTCACAGCCCCTGCCTGGTCTGTTCCTAGTCTCTTCCTGCAAACTAGTCTTTCCTTTTGGACAAGGAAAATCTGAGGGGATCACCTCTGTTTAAACATTCTAAGACCTTCCACTGCACAAAGGATGGGGTCTAGACACTGCCTTCTCTTCCTGTTTAATTTGTTTGAGACAGGTCATGCAGGCTGGCCTTGAACTCCTAATCCCCTGACCTCCACCTCCCGAGTACAGAGACCACACCATGCACCACCGTCCCTGGCTCCTTATGGTTTAAAAAGAAATCTAAAACCAGATCTTGCTTTGTAGCCCAAGCTGGCTTCAAACTTGTTGCAATTTTGCCCGCGCCTCCCTCCTGCGTGGATTCCAGGTAGGAGCCGCTGCCTGCAACAGTGCTGCGTGACAAATGAGTCATGTGCAATTGAAATGTTCAACTGAGCTCTGCTGGGCCCACTTCTGATTCCACCCCAGGAAGGGTGACTAAATGCAAGGCCAGTCTGCTCTACATACGTGTTCCAGGCTAGCCAGTACTACATAGTGTGACCCTGTCTTAAATTATTTTCTAGTAGCTGCATCAAAGAAGTTTAAAAAAATGAGAAAAACTTATAATATTAACCCTGTATACTAAGGTTATTTCTACATTGGGTCAATATAATTGCTGCTGATCTATAGTCTATCTTTTCTGGAACTAAACTTGAAAACACATTCTTACATGCTTACAGCACATCCTACTTGGAGCCAGCCACATTCCAGGTGCTTGGAAGTCACAGGTGGCTCTTAGCCGTTTGGGGCCCTGCGAAGGCCCCCAATACCCAGCACCACTAGACCTCTACCAGCCCCTCCCCTCCAATCCCACCTTACCTTTTGTCCAAGCTCTGAGCCTTCTTCTTCATGTGTGGCGAATGTTTTCCCTGTCCTTTCCCCTGACATTTTGCTGTCGTCATGATCATTACCCTTTATTGAAATTGCTTAATGTCATGGTTTTTCCTTGACTGTAAAACCAGAGGACAAGATGCCTGTCTTTGAATCTTGCCCGAAGCATCTAGCATTTAGTAGGGGCTCAACTTGGTAAACTGAAAATCGAACCCCACGGAAGCCTTTGCAACTGCAGGGAGAGAATAGCTAGGAAGCTGTTCCATGACATGCAGGATGCAGACAGCAGCCACAAAATAATGCTGTGTCCCTGACATGCAGGATGCAGACAGCAGCCACAAAATAATGCTGTGGCCCTGACATGCAGGATGCAGACAGCAGTCATGAATGCTGAAGGCTGCCCTATCATCCTTTGCTAGTGCAGGAAGAATCGTTTACTTCACATTCCAAACTTAAAGAAGGCTGGTGCAGTTCAGTGGTAGAATGCTTGTCCAGCATGTGCCCAGCATCACAGGACAAAGCAGTTGTGGCACATAGACTCCATTGCGGTTTTTTGTTAGCTTTTGTTTTAAGGAACAAGGATAAAACCTAATAAAGATGAATACACACAAGGCTTGCATAGGCCCTTCAGGAGAGTCAAATTCCTTGCCTGGAACTGCTGAGAAAAGTCACCTTAATGTCCCCCCTAAGCTTTCTCAGTGTTCTCAGGGTGAGCAGAGAGCACTGGGGACTCCATCAGGAGCACTGAGGACTTTTTCCATCAGGAGCACTAAGAACTTCTTCCATCAGGAGCACTGGGGACTTCTTCCATCAGGAGCACTGGGGACTTCTTCTATCAGGAGCACTGGGAACTTCTTCCATCAGGAGCACTGGGGACTTCTTCTATCAGGAGCACTGGGGACTTCTTCCATCAGGAGCACTGGGGACTTCTTCCATCAGGAGCATTGAGGACTTACATCAGGAGCACAGAGGACTTCGTCCATCGGGATCACTGGGGACTCCATCAGGAGCACAGGGGACTCCATCAGGAGCACTGAGGACTCCATCAGGAGCACTGAGGACTTCTAGCAGGAGCACTGAGGACTCCATCAGGAGCACTGGGAACTTCTTCCATCAGGAGCACTGAGGACTTCTTCCATCAGGAGCACTGGGGACTTCTTCCATCAGGAGAACTGAGGACTTCCATCAGGATCACTGGGGACTCCATCAGGAGCACAGGGGACTCCATCAGGAGCACTGAGGACTTCCATCAGGATCACTGGGGACTCCATCAGGAGCACTGGGGACTCCATCAGGAGCACTGAGGACTCCATCAGGAGCACTGAGGACTCCATCAGGAGCACTGAGGACTTCCATCAGGATCACTGGGGACTCCATCAGGAGCACAGGGGACTCCATCAGGAGCACTGGGGACTCCATCAGGAGCACTGGGGACTCCATCAGGAGCACTGAGGACTCCATCAGGAGCACTGAGGACTTACATCAGGAGCACTGAGGACTTACATCAGGAGCACTGAGGACTTACATCAGGAGCACTGAGGACTTCATCCATCAGGATCACTGAGGACTTCATCCATCAGGAGCACAGGGGACTCCATCAGGAGCACTGAGGACTTCTTCCATCAGGAGCACTGAGGACTTCCATCAGGAGCACTGAGGACTTCCATCAGGAGCACTGGGGACTCCATCAGGAGCACTAAGGACTCCATCAGGAGCACTGAGGACTTCCATCAGGAGCACTGAGGACTCCATCAGGAGCACTGGGCACACTCTTGGACTGTGCCTTGGAGGCAGCAGGGTCTTTCTGAAGATGAAGTCTATCTTCTCCAGCTGTGCTGCTGATGCATGAATCCCTAAATCCAGTTCTGGGGTGAGACATGACATTGAGTTGACTCACTAGGCCTCTCCAAAGGAAGTGTCAGTGAGAGCATCGGCCAACTTGAAAGACCTGGTATCTTTGGAGTCTCTGGGGAAATACAACTAATCAAACAAACAACATTTTATACACGTCAACACACGGCCAGCCAGCCAGACAGACAGAGACAGAGAGAGTCATAATGTGGTTCTAGTACAAATGCCAACAGGCTCAAAAACCACTTATGGGTCTGGCTTTGTTTGTTATTTTTGAGAAAGGCTCTTATGTAGCCCAGGCCTTGAACTTACAATGTAGCTGAGGATGACTGAACTTCTGATCCTCCTGCCTCCGGCTTACATGTGGGGATTACAGATATGCACCACCACATACAGTGTGTTTGTTCAGTGCTAATGACTGAAGTCTGAGTCTTAAGCAAGCACCCGGCCAGCTGAGCTATAGCCCAGCCTCTTGGTTTATTTGGTGACAAGATTTCATGGTTAGCTCAGGTTAGCCTGGGACTCACAGTCCTCCAAAGTGCTGGGATTTGGAAGTATGTGCTACCATTTCCTATCTTCAACTTGAGAGCAATTAAGTTCAGGTGCAGGTGGGACAGTGATCTCAGACAGCAGGAGTTTCGTCAGCCTTTAGTCCTACTCAGGTCTTCTAGTGAGTGAGACCCCACCCACAGTGAGACCCCACCCACAGTAGAGACAGTAAACTGCTTTACTCCACCTTTCCAGGTATGCCCTTAGAGACCCATGCAGGATGTTTAACCACAGATGAGCATTCTGTGGCCCAACCAGTTGACACACACAATTAAGCATCATCATCTCTGGATTGCAGTGCTGGTTACCCTGATGAAAAAAACAAAAAACAAAAAAAGTGCTTTCTTATTTGGAGTCTGGGTACCCACCTTTGATAACGGGGCTAAACATGACATACCTGCCCTGTTCCATTCCTAGAGTTCAACAGCAAGCTCAAATGAGGTTATGTACACAAGAGCCCTCGAAGAACATAATCCATTGTACATTTGTTGGTGCTACCCCAGGGTCCATATCTGGGAACACACATTGGCCGTGAATGCATTAGGATCTCCACCAAGGGTGACCATTTATTCTGTAAAGAAAGTCCACCTGGAGTTGGATGCTTACAGAATTTTGATACCCAGTGTTCTCATGACTCTACCTTATGCCTAATAATTCGGATGACCCATTTACAGTAAACTGATTGTGATGAGGCCAATCTAAAGGGCAGACGAGTATGAAGCAGAAAGCCAGAGGCATTTGCTGGGCCTGGTCATGTGTCATTTGATTAGAAAGCACAAATTTCGACAGTCACCCCAGACATAGCCAGTCCACAAGCCAAGGTCATCAGTTTACCTAGTCCCCTTTGTCCTGTTCAGTAAATTCCGTGAGTAGGCTTGGCTAACCCATGGCCACTGCCCAGACACTCCTCAGAAGAGTTACAAATGACAGGAAGTTGTGCTCTGAAGTCTATGTCACCATCCCATGGGGATGTGGATCAGCTGGAGGGACAAAAAGGTCTTTCTCCCAAGGAAATTATTGTCACATCTGTACAGGGTCTACCCCACTACCGTGGCTTCCAGTGACAGAATTCCAAAGAATCCTAACTCTCATCTTTGGTTCATCGTAGTAGAAAGAGTCCGTTGGAATGGGGCTATCTGTTCTAAACCTTCCCTGCCAAACAGCACCCTGCTCTTCACAGGGAGTGAGAACTCACTGCTCTACCGAGTGGTGCCAACCACCCAGTGTGACCCTGGCTGACCAGCAGGCAGCGACACTGAACAGGAAGGACTACAATACACAAATGGTGATACTTTGCCTCACTTTGATTTTCTTGAATTTACTTTTCGATTCTAAGTTTAGCCACTAGTGAGTAGAGGCAAAGCCTACATTTGGATAAGACAGCATGGAATTCTGCAAACAAAATGAAGTAATGAAACACGGCCTGAGTGTAGGGCACAGACCTGTAGTTCTAGCGGGGAGGAAGATCATATCTGACCCTGTCTCAGAAACGGAACAAGACTGTCGAACAAAAACAGAAATAACTTGAAGCGAAGGAGCCATGCCCCTGTGCTAGGCTTTGAGAGAAGTCATTCTTGTTTATCCGATTAGATTATCGGAACCTTGAATATTGATTTCAAAAAGACAACTCTTAACTTTCACAACCCCACTAAAAGATAATATGAGCACCTTGGGTTTATTGCCAGTAGACACAGAAAACCAGGGCGACCTTGGGACAGGAGCCTGCTGGGGTCATGGCCCTGCACGCCGATATCTCTGCTGACTGTAATCACAAACCCAACAACCAAGTTAAGCATGTCATGGCTTTGTGTCATTATCTGTGCGTTTCATCTGACCTGTTTTCAGATGGAATTAGACTAGGGACTATGGGAGGGATGAGGGCTTCTCTGAGGGCCGTGTCTGCTGAGAACATGCAGTGCTCTGGCTTTCATTCCCGGTGGAGAGGAGGAGGGAGGAGAAAGGGAAAGGTGGGGGGAGAAAAAGGAGGAAAAAGAGGAGAGGAAGAAGACTGGGGAGGGTGGATAACCTTGCAGAGGGCCACCTACACACAGTGGCGGTTATTACACTGTGCAGCTCCGATCGATTGTCAAGACGGAAAAGGCTCCCAGAGTCAGGGACAGCAATGGTGTCGATATAACAACTGTCAGGCCCCAAATATGCCTAGTATGGGGATGGAGCGTACTGTAGCCTGCTTCCAACACGGTTGTGACTTTACACCGGTACTCATGTCCTTTTACCTGACGAGAGCCAAGCTGTGGGACCAACTGAAGCCTGAGTAAAGAGACCTGTGATTTCCAGGGCTTCTCATAAACACCTGTCTGGGAAGGCCAGCTGCCATGTTGTGAGGACACTCAAGTAGGCCTGTGGGGAGGTTGGCATGATGGGGAAGTGGACCAATAGCTGGTACTATCACAAGCCGTGAGAGAACACCATGGAAGTATATCCCTCAGCTTCACTGAGACTTCAGGTGATGTGTTAGGATAACTTACTAACATGATTTATATCACTAGATAGTTAAGACAGCAGCAAAGCAGCCGGTAGAGCTGGCAAGAGGGTCCAGTCCCGAGAGTCGGTGCTCAGTGTTGTCATTTCCATGCTGCCCAGAGAGGAGCAGAATGAGTGTGAATGTGTGAGGGGAGACTGTGCGAGAGAGAGAGAGAGAGAGAGAGAGAGAGAGAGAGAGAGAGAGAGAGAGAGAGCATGTGTGAGCGTGTAAGGGGAGAGCATGTGACTATGTAAATATGAAAGCATGTGAGTGTGTGCATGAAAGTTTCTCTCTCAGAGAGAAAGAGTATGTGTGTAAGAAAGACTCTCAGAGAGAGAGTGTGTGTGTATGAGGAAGTCTCTCTGAGAGTGTGTGTGAGTCTCTCTCTCAGGGAAACAGAGGAAGAGAGTGTATGTGAGAATCTCTGAGAGAGAAAGCGTGTGTGTGTGTGTGTGTGTGTGTGTGTGTGTGTGTGTGTTGGATTAGAACTTTGATTTTGTTTTTACTTTTGGGGCAGGTCACTTTTATGTAGCTCACAGTGGTCTTGAACATGTAAGCCTCCTGCCTCAGCTTTTGAAGTGGTGGGACTGTGGTCATACGCCGTGGCTTGAATGGAATATTCTGAGAAGTAAAGCAGAGAGACAACAGGCATGTAAGTTTTAGGAATGTTACAAGTTACATACAAAATGTTTCCCCCAAAGCACCGTGTTTGCGGGGCTGGGTACCCAGCTAATGGTGCTATTTGGGGAGGTTCTGGAAGTGTTAGGATGTGAGGCGAGCTGGAGGAAGTAATTTAGGGTGAATTCCTGGTGGCATCTTGTTCCAGCCCTCTTTCTGTCCACCTGTTCCTTGTCCACCATGAAGTGAAGAGTCTTTTCTGCATGCACCTGCCACCAATGACAGTCTGCCTCCAGCTAGACCCAGAAACTAGCAGCTATGAGACCACGGAACCTCCGAGACTGGGAGTCAAACACACCCTTCCTTCCCCTTTAGGAAGTTCGTTCAGGTGGGATTTTTTGTTTGCTTGTTTTGATTGTTGTTGCTGTTTGTTTGGTTTTGTCTGGTTTGTTTCTGAGACAGGGTCTCTTGTAGTCCATGCTGTCCTCAAACTCATTACATCACTGGTGATGACCTTGAACTCTGCATCTTCTCGCCTCATCTTTAAGCCTGTACCACCATACCTAGCTTGGGTATTTAGACTATGACTCTGCAAAAGTAACAACCAATATAAAGAACATCCTGGACACCGGAAGAATTGTTGCTAAGATTTTATCACTAACAACAACAATCAAAACCCTGAGCCGAGAGAGGAGGCACACGTCTTTAATCCCAGTACTCGGGAAGCCGAGACAGTTGAATCTCTGTGCGTTCTAGGCCAGCCTGGTTTACACAGGAAGACCCAGGCCAGCCAAGACTACTTAGTAAGCCCTGTTGAAAACAAAACTGAACAAACAGAGCCTTGAAGTTGATGTAGTGTAATCTCGTATCTGCAATCTCAATCAACACTCGTGAGGAAAGAAGAGGCTTATGGTAGGATTGAGGCCACATGTGGGTTCCAGGCCAGCACAGGCTACACAGTGAGACCCCAAGCTGGCAAAATAAAGAGCAGTGGCTTCAACCACAGGAGCTTACTTTCTTGTAGTTTGAGAGGGCAGAGATCCAAAACCAAGGTGTTGGCAGTGTTGATTTTTCTCAGGTCTCCCTCTGGGGCTTTAGATGCAACTTTCTCCCTGTTTTTACAGGATCTTGTCTGGAGCGTTTGTCTTAGATAACGTTTCTATGGCTGCAATGAAATATCTTCACCAAAGCAGCTTGGGGAAAAACAGGTTTATGTGGTGTACACATCGCTGTTCATCACTGAAGGAAGTCAGGACAGGAACTCAAACAGGGCAGGAACGTGGAGGCAGGAATAGAGCCCATGGAGGGATGCTGCTTACAGGCTTGCTCTGCCTGCTTATAGAACCCAGGACTAGCAGCCCTAGGGATGGCGCCACCCACAATGGTCCAGCCCCTCCCCATCAATTAACTAATTAAGAAAATGCCCTACAGGTGGATCTTAAGGAGGCATTTTCTCAGTTGAGGCCCCTCCTCTCAGAAGACTATAGGTTGTGTCAAGCTGACATATAACTAGCCACAGTATGATAATTTTTCTTTAATAATAGCTGTCATATGGAATTGGGGAATCCCATTAAGCTCAATTTAACACTAATTCTTTAAAGGTCCTATTTCCTAATACAGTCACATTCGGAATTATAGAAATTGTAGGGAAGGGTATAGCTAAGTGGTTAGAACACTTGCCTAACTTGTTCTAGGTCTGATCCCTAGTCCCTCCCCAAAGCAAAAGAAATTGGAAGGGAGGCATAATTCAGCCTATAACGTCGGTCAACATAGGTGATTCCTATATTGTTTCAGCTTAATACACCAATAGCAGATATTCTGTAAGCTCATCTAAGATGTAGTGTGTATGTAGCAGCCTTCGGGGAGCCAGATTTTTCAAGCATGTCCTCAGCCATTTCATATTCCTTGTGATCAGCAGAATTTTCCTTCATTATATATTCATAAGCATTATTTGCGACTATGATGGTTGATTTCATCAACTTGATGGGATCTGGAATCATCTGGGAGACAAACTTGTGGCCACGTCGCAAGGATGTTTCTAGAAAAGATTAGCTGAGAAATGAAGACCTTCCCTGACTGGGCAACACCATCCCCTGGACTGGGGTCCCCGACTGAATTAAAGGAACGAAGAAATGGAACATTAGCATCCGTCATTGCTTCTGGACTATGGATGCAAGGCGACCCCCTCGCACCCCTGCACCGCAGCTCCAGCTGCTCCACGCCAGGCCTTCCCTGCCATGATGGACGGTGACCCCTCAAACTGCGAGCTCAGATAAACCGGCTTTAAGCTGCCGTGGTGGGCGTTTTGTTGTGGTAATGATGACACTTGTCCTCCTTTTCCCCCTTTACACTTGTCCTCCAGAAGATGAATTTGCCTTGCCTTGGGCATGAATCAGACTCAGAATCCACCCTTCGAGTTCAACCGTGTTTTCTAATCATGACGCCCTTTGGTTAATGTATATTTGGACTTGTTCATTTCGATTTTTCTAATTCCTAAATGTTCATTATTAATGTGTGAGCCTGGGTGGAGTGTGGGCGTTTGTGGGCCATGACACAGAGATCAGAGGCACCTGTGTGGAATTGACTCGCTCTCACTATTCTGCAGGTCCCAGGAACTGAACTCAGGTTTTCAGGCTCGTGTGGCCAATGCTTTTATCCTCTGAGCCACCTTGCCAGACTTCAACTTGATTTTTCCAAAGAACTATGTGCCTTCTTCTAAAATTTAAATTTAGTTCAGTAGGAAAATTCAGTGCAAGTTGTGGAACATTTAACTATGCAAAGATGCATTACATTTGTTTATGCTGTGGAATATTTAACTGTGTAAAGGTGTGTTACATTTGTTTGTGCTGTGGAATATTATTTTAATTATGTAAAGATGTATTACATTTTTTTCTGCTGCATTTGTTTAGTTATGAAATGATGGGCTGCTGTTTCTTTCACCTTGCCTGCCTAAGGTACCTGATTGAGCTAATAAAAAGCTGAACAGCCAATAGCTAGGCAGGAGAGGGATAGGCGGGGCTGTGGAGAAAGAAGGGGACATGCCCGGGGCTAGGAAGCTGCCAGCCAGACATGGAGACAGCAAGAAAGAAAGATGATAAAAAGCCCTGAGGCAAAATGTAGATAAAGAGAAATGGATTTAAAAAGAGCTAAGATAAGGCCGAGCACTTAGACTAGTAAGTCTCCGTTTCATGATTTGGGAGCTGGTTGGTGGCCCAAGAGACAGCCTGCTACAAGAAGAGGTGCTGCTCAGCCTTGGGGGCTGGCTATGTGGTTTTCTGACACTTGTCTCACACCCATCCTTAGCCAGTGTGGTTCTGATCGATTTTCTCGGAGGTATAAGGCTAACTTCCAGGAGCATTTGAAGCTGCTTTTCTGACTCAAGGCAGCCTTGCGCTGACCCCTCGTGGCCGGACAGAGTCATGATTCCAGAATGGCAATGGGTTGTGAACAGAGGTGCAGTCTCTCAAAGGGTCACAGTATGTAACTCTTGATGCTAGGTCCCTCCAGGGCTCCCTTTCCACCATCCTGACAGACAATACCCTGGCTAGTCAGCCTTAGCTTTAGACCTAGTATAACGAAGAATCTCTGAGAACTAAACCTTTCTAGTTGAAAGGTATCGTGACTTGGGAGACCGTTTGTTACTGCAGCATAACCCAGACTTGTGTGATGTACCCTGACTGAAATCCTTTGTCTCAGGAGACCACTTTGCTCTCGATGGACTTATTCCCTCCTCCAGAGGAGAACTCCTATCCGTCAAGAAGTGGCAGAGGTTGCTCTAAGGGGTGAAAGGATTCATCAGTGGGATGGTGATACAAGCTGGTGATTATAGTACTTGGGAGCAGGAGTTCAAGGCCATCTTCAGCTGCACACCAGGCTTGTGGCCAACCCTGCCTACCCGAGACCCCTAAGAACTCCACTCACCAAGGCATCTAATGTGCAGAGAGGGAGACCTTGGCAGATGCTTGAGACAGCAAGGAAGGACAAGTATGCAGCTCCTGAAATGTGGTACCCAACAGTTTCATAAAGAAAAGCACAGCCCAACACTCAGGAGCCTTAGGCAGAGGCAGGAGGATTGATAGTTCAAGGGCAGGGTGTGGGCTACACAGAGCAAGGCTAGCCTGAGCTACACAGTGAGATCCACAGGACTGGTTTTGATGATGAAGATTTTATAAATGTTAAGTTGATAAGATAGTGATCTTTCATCTATACACTATACTTCAAGTGGGTATGTATGTACATGTTTGTGTGTATGAGTGTGTGTGTGTGAGTGTGTGAGTGTGTGTGTGTGTGTGTGTGTGTGTGTGTGTGTGTGTACATGTGAAGGCCAGAGGTCAACTTTGGGTGTCCCTGTCTACTTTGTTTTTTGGGGGGACAGGATCTCTCACCAGCCCTGGGCTCAACAATTAGGTTAGACCGGCTGGCCAGTGAGCCACAGGGACTTGGCTGTCTCTGCCTCTCCAGCCCTGGGATTACAAGCACACGCCACCAAATATGGCTTTTTTGTAACCTAAAAATGACATTTATTTACCTACTATCTATTTACAGGGGTGTGCGTGTCATGGTGCTTTTGTGACGGTCAGAGGACAACTTGTGGGTTGGATTCTCTCCTCCCACCATGCGACCTCTAGGGATCAAACTCAGGTTTTCAGTCTTGGTGGCAAGCACCTCTACCCACTGAGCCATCTGGCTGGCCCCCATACCTGGATTCATGTGGCCTTCGAATGAAAAAAGAAATAAAAAGAAAGGACATGACTGCTCCAGGTACAGTAGAGGAGAAAACTTCTTGTGGGCATGTGGGAGAAGAGACCAGAGTAGACATGACCAGACTGAGCTGTGCCGTCCAGGGAGGGGGGGACCAGGTGCAGCAGCCGGGAGGCTCAAAAAGAGTCAACAAAAGGACCAGGTAGCCAAATGGTTGGATTACTGAGGGAAGGCCAGCTGGGGGAAGGGTAGCCCAGCCACAAGTTTAGGCTAGGGGTGGGGTTGCCAGCTAGGGGGGCCCTGCCACAGGTAGGAACTGAGGGATGCTGAGGGCCCAGCAGCCAGGGTTGCTTTGATATGTTAATAAGTACCCCAGCCCTGTGTCCCAGGTTTGAAACTTAACACACTTTACAGACTGAGCCATGGCCTCGCCCCTCCTCATGTATTTTAAGGAAGGTGTAGTGTGGTTATACACATAAGCTCTGGACTCTGGGTTTCAAATCCTAATTGCACTATTTATTCCCCATCTGGCTTTGGGAGGGTAGCACGGAGGATGAGGAGGAGCTCCTGGCGCACAGTGAGAGCCACAGAAGTGTGGAGAATTCGGATGGCTGCATTTCCTCAGCCTCGCCATCCTGTCTGGTTTATACAGGTCTGTCTATACAGCTCTCTGAGATCCTTGCCTTAGGGACAAGTGGCGGACTCTGATGGCGGACTTCACGTACGGTGTCTGGAGTGACCTGAGTCCCTGATCACGATACTGGAGCTTCTTGCCGGCCTCCTGGCTCCGATGAAGAGGTGCTGACCATGTTTGTTTTGTTTCTCCTGTGTTCCCATTTTGTGGGGATGGTTCCATTTTGTCTGAAGGTCTTCTTCAGCAGCTGTGTAACAAATGCTTTTGAAAGACAGCCACTGTGGCCTCACCCAGAGCGCCCTGCATGTCTTAGCCTGTGCGCAGGCACCCTGGGTGGCCAACAGCCACTACGGGAGAAAACTGGATGGAAGCTCGGCCCTCCTCTAATCTGGCTTTGCTGCTTTAGCCCTGAACATGCGCAGTGGCTACATCTGGGATTGGGGTTTGCCACCGAGAATGTCAGGGCTCAAACTAGTCCAATACTAAACCCAGGGGAAGGGTGAGGAAGCCTTGGAGACCCTGTTTCATTCTCCGCTGCTCTGAAGGTTGAAAGCAAACTACTGAGCTCCTGAATTCAGCCCAGGCTTCCTCTTACCTCATCTGGAACAAACCCTTTCACGTCCCAGAGGAAATGCCATGGGTTTTGCTTTTGTTTTTGGTTTTTCCAGATATTTATTTATTTAAGGGATGGCTGGATGCACTATTGCATTTGAGTTATTTTGCAGTACAAGGTGCTCAATAAATGTTAGCTACAAGTAGGTGTGGTATGGCTTACCTGTAGTCACACTGGGCAGGAGCACAGAAGGTCTCAAGTCTGAGGCCAGCTCAGCCTGACAGCTCAGCTTGTAGCAGGCTCAAAGCTACAAAGCGAAAGATGGTCTACAAAACCATAAATAAATAAATAAATAAATAAATAAATAAATAAATAAATAAATAAATAAATAAATGAATAAACAAACAAACGTTAAAAATTGTATTTAGCCGGGCTGGAACAAATGATGTCGCAGCCTTAGTATGTGCTAAGGGCACATACTGCTCTTGCAGAGAAGCCTGGTTTGGGTCTTTGCAGAGGAGCCCAGCATCCACACGGTGGCTCTCAATCATCTGTTACTCCAATCCCAGGGTTTCTGATGCCTCTTTTGACTAACATGCAGACACAACACTCATACAAAACAAAGTAAAAATAAACAAATCCAGGTATAACTAATACAGTAAATGAAATTATATTAATTTATTACTGCTGTGTGATATGTGTGTGAGTGTGTGCCACTGCTCACATGAGGCGCACACCCTTGTGGCCGCATATCTCTCTCCATCCACCTTTGCACGAGTTCCGGGCTGGAACTCAGCTTGTCAGGTTTGCACAGTCAGGTGGCAAGTGCCTTGACTTGCTGAGCCATGTGCCCACCCAGTTCATGTCATCTTCACACTCACCTCCCTCCCCATCCTAACAATGTCCTGTCAGTGTAATGGTGAATGTCCATTTCAGGACAGCAAAAGCGAAGGAACCCATCCTGAAACCAGCCAGGAAGAGCCTGAATAAATTTGTATAAATTTGTGAGGGTTGCCAAGTAGAGAACCACAGACTTGTCCTCAGGCCACTGACAGATGGCAGTGGACAAGCTGAAGGCCCCCGGGGAAGCTTGCTGGCCTGAATCTGCTCCGTGATGGCTGATGGTCAAAGCTGCCTGTGGCAGAGCCCCAGCTGTGGCCTTGCTCCCAACCCCCTGTCTGAACTCATGGGACTCATTTTGAGAGTGTGGTGGTATTGTCAGTGTGACTGAGGTAGCCTTTTTCAGACAACAGACAGGGCCTCTCCAATCTTCACCCTAGTGACCTTTATCTTCACTAGCCAGTTTTCATGCTGCAGAACCCCACAGCCACACTGCTTTCTGAGGGGACCCCTGGAAACCAGTCACTATAAAACACCTTGGCTTTGGAGACTCGGGGTTTGGCAAGGAATATGGGACAAACTGAAATATGCTGTATGAAGTTATTAATATTGAATTTTACCTTCACTCAGTTGTACAATCTTATTTCATCTCATTCAGCAGAGACACTAGGAAACATGGGCCTTCCTGTTCCAGCAGTTCCCACCACCACTGCCTCCTGTGCACTATGAGCCAGCAGAGGGGTGTGCAGAGCAGACCCCACCTTCCAACAGCTCAACCTCCAAACTCCAGGAACACCTCCCTGAGAAATGGGCCTTAGGACCAGTGTGGGCTTGGAGACACTGTACTGTCTCACCTCAAAGGTAGGGAGCACAGGAAATATAAATACCTGCATGACCTGGGTATGGTAAGAGGCAGGGTGATTTGGGTCATAGTTTGGGTAATGGAATGGTGTTGATACAAATATAAACTTTTTATATTCCTATTTAAGATAATTTGTATATTGATACAAATACAGAACTATGTTTGTTATATTGTACACATATTTTTACTCTTATTTGAAATATTTGTATATTGATACAAATGTGAATTTATGTCTGTCATACTGTATGTATGTTCTACTTCTGTTTAAGATATTCTGTATACTGATATATATTTAGGATTATTATCATATTGCATATTGCACTATATATTCCTACCTCTGTTAAAGATATTTTGTGTATTGTCACAATTTGAAGTCATTGTCCTTTTACTGTACATTTGCTTACACACTGTTTGCCTTATTTATAGGAAGCCTTAGTCCTTAGGTTGTTTAGGTAGATGAGACTTACAGAGTTATTGTCACCTATGCTTGTCATCTCTATAATTATGTTAGTTAGGTTATCCAGATTTATAAATACATAGGTCAGATGGACAGGTAATCTTCAAACACTTCATGGACCTAGAGAATATGGCATTTAAATAACTTAGAATTCTGCTGACATGAGACACAATTGCTCCTGGCAGCACCAATTTGATCCCGAGAGAATGTTGGGCTTCTAAGACATTTCCATTTGGAAGTTTGTCTTCTTGGCACAAAATGGCCTACTGGGCAAAGAACTGCCCTTGCCTCAACTGCTGACAGTACAAATGCTGTCCTTTCTGGACAAGCGGGACACAAGGAAAGCGACCACCATACTTTGCCAAGACAGGGTAAGATGGTCTTTCAGAATTCCTGCTTCTGAAAATGGTCTGTCAGATACTCTAGGCCTGTAGCCAATTTGAATGCACCAACGATGCTGAGAAACATTAGGTGACTGTCCAGGCTGCCAGCTGTCTCTGTCTACTCTTGCAAGACTCCCGAAAGTTGCTTGCATCCTTCTCCCATTTCTCAGGCATTATTATATTCCTTTTCAGGTCTTTGATGAGGTTGGAGATGAACAGTTATAGTTACAACTTAGTATATATACATATAGAATATCTTAGATAGAATATATTAAGTATTAGACTCAGGTTCTTTAGGATAGGACACCTTTTGGAATGATCCTTGTAACACGCCACCTACCCATGCCCTAGACTTCCCTGGATTTTACTATGTGTTTTTTGCTTGATATTATTTGCACTTATTGTAATTCCACTTATCTAGGTCATTATCCCTCATTACTCCTGGACAATATTTGATAACCATCTCTTTGTATATAGTCTTGTATTAGGTTAGAACTTTCTTATTTAGACAAAAGGGGGAGATGTAGTGGATAGCCATCCCAGCATTGGCCTGGAAGTTCCAACCCCCATTGAGGCTTCAGTAATGATCACGCCCACAAGGCGGGGCAGAGGAGGGAGCGGAAGACCAAGGATCAGGAGGAGGTTGCTCTCTTGGTTCCGGGACCCTGGACGCTGGAGGTAGACCGAGCAGAGTTCTCCAGAGAACACCGCCGTACTGCGCTATACCTTTGCCAGACCCTGCAACCTACCCCTTCATTTGTAAGTTAGCCCACAAAATAAACCTCCCTTTTAACTACGTGGAGTGGCCTAAATAATTTCACCAATAGAATGGTGTTACCATCGAGCTGGACAGTGGAGGGTGACTTTGATCTGAGGCCTGAGATATTTTTCAACCAAGGCACTTTGGGTGTGAGAAAGAAAAGGTCAAGCTTTGAGGAGTTTAAAGACAAGACTGTGGTGAATCAGTGTTTGGTTTGTTGATCTCATGCAGCCCAGGCTAGTCTCAAACTCATTCTGTAGCCAAGGGTGACTTTGAACTTCTGATCTTCCTGCTTCTCCCGAGCACTGGGATTGCAGGCATGTGACACCACACCTGGTTTTATGTGGTGCTGGAGATCGAACCCAGGACTTCCTGCATGCCAGCAAAACAGTCTCTCAACTGACTAGCTTTTAAAGGTGTTTTTGAAAAGATGCTAAGGGCTGGGGATGCTGTTCAGTGGAAGCGTGCTTACCCAGTGTGTGCTCTGGGCCCTGGTGTGATCCCCCAGCACTGAAAAACAAGCAAAACTCCTAAAAACTACAAGCAAAATTGAGGCAAAATTCAAATGAATGTGAATGAAGTAAGGATACGGCTTTGAGTAGATCCTTGCCTAGCTCACTGTGAGGCCCTGGGTTCCACTAGAGCCCCAGGCGAAAGCTGGAGCGGAAATATTGAGAAAGAAGTTGGAAGTGAGCACGAGAGGGCAACAACCTGCCAGACAGTGGGTGCAGGGCTTTGGGTACATGTCTTTTATTTTGGTGGGTCAGTCACTCCTAAGAGGGTTTCTGGCGCAGTTTGGTTGGCAGGCCTGAGGGATTCAGGCAAAATTTTCCTGACATCTACTTTCTCACCTATAAAAGCACTCACTTTTGCAGACTACAGAAGGTGATGAGGTCTCTAGGAGTGTGAAACATGCTTTTTTGGTCAATGGATGGTAATATGAATAGCACACTGAATCCATGGATTGCTCTGGAAAGGTCTAGGGACATGCTTTGAAAGTGCCTTCAGGAGGGATGTTAAGCCCTGCCAAATCTGAGAACCTGGAGCCTTCTCCCAGATCCATGCAAGGTCTGGGCAAAGCATCAGTGTGAGTCTGAACCATCCTTCTGCCTCTCTGTCCTGTCGTTGGGGTAATGATACTCGCAAGTCTGTGCAAGGCCACAGGGGTTTGAGATGAGATAATAGAAACGAGAAATGAAAGCACGTTGAAAACTAACCCATACCTTCGTTTTTTGAGACAATGGGATCATTCAGATTGTCTGGGAAGGCTCCAGCTCAGCATACTGAGAGACTGGGCAGGAGTTTAGTGGAGACTTTGGAAGGACCAGACAGGGAGGCTAGGGACAGGCACTGTGAGAAACACCTGAGCCAGCCCTGGGAGGGCCTTTTCACCTCTGGTGAGGTTAAATGATGGCTTCCTGTGGCGTTGGGGTTAAATGGCCAAGGTTCAGTGACCTCCCTTGGGGTGTTGCCCAGCTGTCTGCAAGTCTGGGCAGATTGCAGTCCCAGGTGCACTGTGGGGGAGAGAGGCAGCGAGTGCAGGAGGTCTCCACAGACTGTGTGCAAGCACTGAGGTGGTGCAGACATGGCTGAGGCAAGGAAAGGGGGCAGGTCCAAGCAAAAGTGCCCAAGGCCTGACCTGGGGGATTGAGTGTGAGCCTTTTAGGAAACTGCTTTGTAGACCCATCTCACCCACATATATAGTGGGACTCATTAATAGTGAGTTCAAGGCTAACCTGGGCTACATTTCAAGAACATGTTTGTCCCACCCTGGAAAATCATTTTGAATAGTCTGGCATAGTGGTGCAGAACTATAACCCACCACTTAGGTCAAGAAGGATCAGGAGTTCAAAGCCATTCTTGGCTATGTAAAGAGTTTGAGGTCAACCTGGAGTACATGAGACTCTTCCTTAAAAACAACAACAACAACAGCAACAAACAACATTTAACCACAGTGGGGCATGGTAATACATATCTGTAATTCTAGCACCTGGGAAATTGGAGGCAGGAAGATCAAAACTCAAGACCAGCTTGGACAGTATGAGACTGTCTCAAAACCACAACAGTAAGTAGATTTCCCTTCTGGAGGAACATCCCTACAGAAGTGAAGTAGGGGCTCAGTCTGGTGCTATTTTTGAGACAGTTTCATGGATCTCAGGCTGGCCTTGAACTCCTGAGCCTCCCACCTTCATTCACCTCCCACAGGCAGTTTTATGTGATGCTGTGGGCTAATCCAGGTTCTGTGCAAGCTAGGCAAGCATTCTCCCAACTGCATTGTGTCTCCAGCCCTCAAACTGGTATTTGTACCCTCCTGTTCATGTCAGCACCAACCACAATAACCAAGAGGTGAAGCTGTCTCAAAGTCCATCAAAAGAATTATAAGTGTGGCATGAGATGGCTCAGAGGGCAAAAGCACTGTGCAGGCCTGATGACCTGAGGCTAGCCCTCTGGAACC